>NC_041382.1:719106224-719108635 GCF_002162155.2 Triticum dicoccoides | reverse complement strand
CCCCCCTGGTTGTGCATGAAATCGAAGTACATTCACATGAGCATGCTTATTCAAGGGCCGAAACAACCAGGAAATAATATTAATTTGTATCTGGGGCTACTTCAAGAGGAGTTAGACACGTTATGGAAAACACCGACCAAGACATGGGACGCCAGCAAAGGCGAGTATTTCAACATGAGAGCCACGCTGATCACGACAGTGCAGGACTATCTCAGTTACGGATATGTGGCAGGCCAGGTGTGCCATGGATATTGCGGATGCACGCGGTGCATGGATGATACAACGTCTCAGCAGCTAACGTCAAGGAAAGATGGCGGGTCTGGGAAAATCGTGTACATGGGGCATCGAAGATGGCTCGAACAGGACGACCCATGGAGAAACCGTGGAGATCTATTCAATGGCCACGCTGAGCATCGAAGACCTCCACGTAAGCGGTGCGGTGCCGAAATCGATGAGCTATTGAAAAACTGGAAGGAGTGCTCCGCGCCGGGAAAGACGATGAGAAAGGCGCCGGAGCCGCTGCTGAAGGTATGGAAGACGAGGTCTGTGTTCTGGGACTTGGAGTACTGGCACAAACTCGATACACCTCATTGCCTTGATCAAATGCATATCTGTAAGAATGTCCTTGAGAGCTTGCTCGCAACATTGATGAACATGCCGGATAAGACCAAGGATGGGCCGAAGGCAAGAAAAGACTTGCAAGATTTGAAAATCAGGGAAGATCTACACATGTCGCCCCGTAAAATGTCAGACGAGACAGAGACGGAGACAGAGGCACGTGAGAAGAAGGGCAAGAAAATAGAGAAAGAGGATTATTGCCCCCCTTCTTGCTTCACCTTAAGTCAGGCTGAGATCGATCAATTCTTTAAGTGCCTTACTGGAGTCAAAGTTAGTTCCGGTTACTGTGGCACGATAAACAGATATCTATACACAAACAAGAAAAGGTTCAGCGGGATGAAGTACCATGACTGTCATGTGATGATGACGCAGATACTACCTGTTGCCCTTAGAGGGATAATGGACAAGCACGTCCGTGACATGCTTATTGGTCTCTGCAACTTTTTCGACGTCATCTCTCGAAAGTCGATCAGTGAGAAGCAGCTCCGAAGGCTACAGGAAGAGATCGTTGTGATACTGAATGAGCTTGAGATGTACTTCCCGCCCGCGTTCTTTGACTTGATGGTGCATCTGTGTGTCCATATTGTGGATGACATAATAGACCTGGGGCCGTCATTCCTGCACAACATGATGCCGTTTGAGAGGATGAATGGGATCATCAAAGGATTCGTTCGTAACATGTCCCGTCCGGATGGAAGCATCGTCCAGGGCTATGTGACACAAGAGTGCATCTCTTCCTGTGAGAATTTTCTATATGGCGCAGACCAGCTGCCTGGTGTTAGTGTTGGTTTGCCCATTAACAAGCACGATGGGAGGCTTGAAGGAGAAGGTCACTGCAACGGTCGCAGGGAACTGCACGTGGCATACTCAGATCGCCGCAGCGACTTTGACAGAGCAAACTTGGTAGTGCTACAACACCTAGACGAGGTAGATCCTTTCGTGGCACTGCACAAAGAAATTATCGCAAAGAAGTATCGTGGCCAGGGGGTATGCAGGACGGACGCCGAAGTTACTAGGGAGCACAACTCCACTTTCCTGCATTGGTTCAAAGAGCATATTATTGCTAATCCCCTGGAGGAGGGCTCTAAGGACGGATTGCTCATATACGCCTTAGCACATGGCCCCTCGCCCAACCTCGTAACCTATCAGGCATATGATATCAACGGATACACGTTCTACACGGAGGCCAAAGATATGGATAGTGATGATCAGAACTCAGGGGTGACGATGGAATGCATGACCGGCAGCGACAACGGCGCAACTGAACGATTTTATGGAAGGGTCGAGGAGATCTGGGAGCTTGACTACTCTAGACTGCACAACACGATGATGTTCCGTGTTAGATGGGCTAAGAATGTCGAAAGAGAAAACCGGATTTTCACTACCATGACTATACCCGACGCCAAGAGTGCTACCGTGAATGCTATCACCAAAAACGAGCCATGGGTACACGCTAAGCACGTGACACAATGCTTCTTCATAACCGACCCATGCAATCCCACTCGTGTTGTCGTGAGGAGAGGCAAAAGGAACATCATTGGAATGGATGGAGTCGCCAACGAGGAAGACTATGACCAGTACAGCAACCCAATGAGGCAAGATGACGATGATGATGAAGTATACGTCAAAAGAAGAATCAATACTACATTACCTAAGAAAAATCGTACTCCATGAAAAAGGCAAAGTCACAATGAGGGTCTCAATTATTCTTCGACGAACAAGAAGGGAAATAAGCTGACTCGAAAACGAAAACGTCAGCGCTGAGGAACCGTATGTTATCGGTCAAATGATGT
>NC_041382.1:719086209-719105558 GCF_002162155.2 Triticum dicoccoides | reverse complement strand
ATTTTGTGTACACACTTAGCCATTATTATGCATGGGTCCAATTATGTAATATATATGTTCCTATTTTGTATACATATTTAACCGTCAAATGATGCAATATATATCGCCTTCCCTTCGTTCACTGCTCTCGGCACTACTACAAAAACAGCTATAGCCAATATGGACACTAATGGCGCACTGTACACGTGGTGCGCCATTACTAAATACTAATGGCGCACCATGCGTTGGCGCTCCATTAGTGTGCAAATACTAATGGCGCACCACATCCACAGTGCGCCATTAGTAATTTTTTTTAATTTTTTCAAAACTACTAATGTCGCACCGTGGGATGGTGTACTAGTTGCGCCATTACTAGTTCAACTAGTAATGGCGCACCACTCCCACGATGCGCCATTAGTAATCATGTTTCAAAAAAATTCAATTTTTTTATTTTTATTTTTTAGACTACTAATGGCGCACCGTGGGAGTGGTGCGTCATTACTAGTTGAACTAGTAATGGCGCACCATCCCACAGTGCGCCATTAGTAACTTGGCCACCACTTCCACCGAATGCACCCCCTCCCCCCATGGACCGCCTTTTCAGTTTAAAAAAAATAAAAAAATGATGGAAATGTCAAAAAAATAAAAGAAAATAAGTTTCCCATGTGATATGTGGTCTAGTTGTTTTGAAAATTTACAAATATGAATTTCGACTTTATTTGCGAAATCTCTCGAGAATTTGTAAAATGGGCATAACTTTTGCGTACGAACTTGGATGAAAAGTTTTTTATATGAAAAATCATCTACTCGAAAAGTTACATCCGAATTTAACTGGGGAACCACGTTAACCATTTTCAAAATCCTCAAAAACCTAACAGAAAAAAGATACGGGGCTTTTAAGATCTGGAAAGGCAACAAAATTCAAAAAAAATCAAACTTACTAATGGCGCACCTGCCCATGGTGCGCCATTACTATCTTCCCGCCTTCAAAATTCAAAATAAGTCAAAAAATAAAAAAAATTACAATCGCGCACCTGCCCACGGTGCGCCATTAGTATCTTCCCGCCTTCAAAATTCAAAATAAATCAAAAATAAAAAAAGTTAGTAATGGCGCACCTGCCCGCGGTGCGCCATTACTATGCCGTATATATGGCTGGGCATGGTCCTCTCCTCCTTACCTCTTCATTCGTCTCCTCCACTTCACCTCTCCTCCACTCCATCTCCTCCTCTCCTCACTCCATCTTCCCTTCTCTCCTCCACCATACTACCCTCCTCCTCTCTGGCGACCTCCTCCTCCTCCTCTCCGGCGACCTCCTCCTCCCTCCTCTCCTTCCCTCCCATCCCCTCACAGTTTCTCCTCCCTCCTCTCCGGTGAGCTCCTCCTCCCTCCTCTCCGGTGAGCTCCTCCTTCCTCCTCTCCGATGAGCTCCTCCTTCCTCCTCTCCTCCCATCCCCTCATGGTTTCTCCTTCCTCCTCTCCGATTCTCCGGTGAACTCCTCTCCGGCGACCTCCTCCTCCTCTCCGGCGATGTAGGCGAGCGCCTCTCCGGTGACCTCCTCCTCCTCCTCTCCGGCGAACTCCTCTCCGGCAAAAGAACACGGCAAAAGAACATACAAGATCCAAAAACAGGAACAAAATTTGAAATAATATCGTGCCAAAAAACAAGCAAAAAAATGAGCAAAAAATGGGCAAAAAAATCATGATCCAGATCCAAATTCAAAATTCAAAAATAGCAATGGCGCACGGTGGGGGTTAGACGGTGCGCCACTACTATTTTAATGCCTTCAAAATTCAAAAATACTTATGGCGCACCGTGGCCTATACTAATGGCGCACCAGTGGCCTATACTAATGGCGCACCGTGGCCTATACTAATGGCGCACCAGTGGTGCGCCATTAGTAAAAAATACTAGTGGCGTGGTACTAGTGGCGCACCAGTAGTGCGCCATTAGTAGGCAAAACTGGTGCGCCACTAGTAGGCCTTTTCCTAGTAGTGCGGGAAATAAAAGTGTTAGAAAACAAAGGAAAAGAAAAAGGAAAACTGGCAGTACCGATTTCCTTATTAAATAGCTACAGTCAAGCTAGCAGTGGCGATTTCCTTATAAAACCGCTACAGCTAGTGAAGGTAGTAGCAGCGCGTTTTATCTAAACCGCTACAGCTAGTGAAGGTAGTAGCAGCGCGTTTTCTCTAAACGCGCTACTGCTACGTCCAATTAACCCTAAATTCTCACTTTCCCTGCTTCATCCCGCCTCTTTTCCCCCAAATCCCCACTCTCTCTTCCCCCGTCGCACCGCCGCGCCCTGGCGCCCGCCCCCGACCCGGCCCTCGCCCCCGACCCCGGTGCTCGCCCCCAACCCCGGCGCGCTCGCCCCCGACCCGTCGGCCCTCGCCTCCCTCCTCTGCTTCCTCCCCTCCCAACCTCGGTCGTCGTCGGGCCTGCCTCCTCGCCCCTGCACCCTCTGTAAACCCCCCTCTCTCTCTGCTAGCTAGGGTTCTTCAGTTCATTTACTTAGGTTTTAGTTAGGGCAGTAGGTTAATTAGGTTATCTATTTAGTTATGAATTTAGCTAGGTTTTAAAATAGGATAGGAATTCAGGGTTAAGCAATTGTAATTAAAAGAAAAGGCAGCATTTAAGCAATTGTCCAAATCAACACCCTTGTTAAAGCAAATTTAGGTAGGCTAAATTTATATGCAAATTTGAACTGGACATGTGATATGTGGATATGTCATGTTTTGGACATGTCATGTTTGGAATTCGAACATGTCATTTGGACATGTGATGTTTTGGTTCAATTTTGGTAAATGATCCGAGTGGCCTATGTTACGCCGGAATGTTGATTCATTTCCGTTCCGGTGAATTTCAGGCGCTCGATATGTCCATTTTTTAGCAAAGGTCATGCCAAAATTTGCCATGAATAAAGGCATGATTTGTGCTACATAGTTGGCATATCGAGTGCTGGCACATAGATTTCTTTTTTATGTCATTTCTCATTTATTCATAATTTTAGAAATAAATGAGGACACTTAATCATAGGAAACATGTCGAACAACGAAGAAACTGGGCCTTCTGACCAAGATGCAGACGAGATGGATTATGAGGGTGAACAAGAGTACCTCGACTATTTGACTACTAAGCAAGGTTTGCAGGTCGGCCTCGATGATGGTACTGACACCGACATCGACACCGACGGCGCCGGCGCCGAGACCGGAGGGGAAGGTACCGGCGGGAAGATACCGGCGGGGAAGGTACCGGCGCTGATGCCGCTACCGAAAAGAGGAATCATAAGAAGTAGAGGATACAAAAACCTAACAAACTAGGGATTGGATGACTTCTGATCACAAAGATGGCACCTGGCAAGTTTGAGCCATTAGAGCCGAAGGAACCTCACAAGTGCTATGGGAACCAATTAGGATGCATCCTACGGGAATGCGCGAGCATCAGCGACGATGAGTTAAGGAGTAAAGAACATTTGACGCAGTTGCTCCTAACGAAGTTGCACAAGAGATTCAAGTTCTCTGACCAGGATGATAACATAGAAAAACCGTGGGATGATCCGAAGATGAAAAGGATTAACAATCACTCCATGGGCATGTTTAGCAATGATTTGGCCTCCTGGAAAGGGAGGGTGAAACGAGCTATTGAGGCTGAGGAACCGCTGTCCAAGATTCTGGAGGAAAATCTGACACTTACGGAAGAGGAGTTCGAAAAGTTCAAGGACACTTGCGCTACCGAGGCAGCCAAGGCTAAGGCTGCGAAATTCAAGAGCCTTCAGCAAAGTAACACGGGGAAGCATCGCCTCGGAAGCCGTGGCTACCTCAGTAAAAGTCCCATATGAGATAAGGAGGACGCGGAATGTGAAGCCGCGGGTCTCCCAGACCCCTTCACGAAGTTCACCAACCCCTTGGAGCGTGACTTCATCAGGGCTTGCTACAAGTGGGACAAGGTGAAAAAGGTTTTTTACATGGACCAGATCATGAGGAAATTGATTAGACTACTGGAGAAGCATCACCAGCTTGCAGCCGAAAGCCCTACTTCTCCGATGAGGCCCAAGTGGGACACCCCTCTCAACCGGGCCTTGAACGAACTTAAGGGACTCCCTTTGGGCCAGCGGCCGCAATATGGTCGTGTGCACTACGGCGCCATGTTGAAGGTGTTTTACAATGAGGGCCTGGATGCCAAGAAGCAGAAAAAGAAGTTTAGTCAGGCGGACATCGACGTAAAGGTGAAGCTTGCGGTCGAGAAAAAAGCAGCTGAGGATGCAGAAAAAACAGTCGAGGAGAAAAATGAGTTGCTACAGCAGGCAGTCAATGCAGCTGCAACTGCCTGCAGAAATGATTTTGCTACTAACTTGGTTCCAGTTATCATCAACTGGACGAAGGAAAATCCAGACAAGACGGTACATGATTTCCCGATGCCCAGTTTCGTCGGGAGCAACTCCATAAACAACAACAACAACACCACACCATCACTTGCTCAGGCAACTGGGCCTCCTCTCGCGGTCGCTCCCACTCATAGAAGCCCGTCCTCAGTCTCTGGCGTGCTAGGTGGGCCTTCGTCTTTGGCTGAGCTCGACGCCGTCATGGTAATTACATGTTGCACCAACATATATATATATAGAATATTCCATTTTCGTTGCCTTTCGGATGTTTTACGCCACAGACATATCTGTTTGCAGGGCGAAGAAACCCCGTGCACCATACTCCCTTGATAAAAGGCCAGAAGGTCGACGTGGGAAAGGGGATGATATTGAACCCCTTGAAACCCACGCTCCACAACCAGCCGATCCCCGCTGGGCACTTCAGGGTTAGCTTGTCCAATGTGAAATCGGGGCACGAGGCATTGCCTCCTCCAGTAAGAGGACGACGAGACCCCGCCGCGGATTGGAAGCTGCAAGGGTTGGGTGCTGCTATGGCCGAAGAATCTTATTCGTCTGGAGCCGGCCGAGAGCACACCAATAACCACACATCAACAAGCATGTGCGGAGACCACCACCCCGCCTATGCAATTACCAGCTCCTGTAGTGCCGAGTGAGAGCGGCGGACGACGTGATGAAGGGGGTGCAATAGTACTGGCTGATGTAATGGGTCCTGTAGAACAGAGAATGGATGATGAGACGGAGGTCGACCCTATGGGTTTCCTCAATACAAACGCGTATGATTGTGACATAGATATGATGAGTCAACCATATGATGAATCGGGCTATCAGCATGCTAATGAGGATATGGATGATATGCCCGGGTAGGAAGGTCGTTGGAAGGATTGCAAAAAGTCTCTCTTCATGAATTCCTCACATGACACGCCTGAAGATGTCGCCTCAACACAGGCTCAACTAGCCAGGGGTCGTACAGTGCTTAGCCCGGGAACCCTGGGGCAGGGGTTAACGAAGGGTCTGGAAGGTGTACCCAAGAAAAAGGAGAGGAAGAGATCGGGGAAGATAACTGCCTCCAAACAAGCCAGAGCACAAACCAGACAGACGATGCATTCTGAAGAGCGTGTACCCGTGAAAGGTGCGGCCATGTTCCATCTCACGGGCGAGCCGATGCTACCGCCGAAACCGCTGGAGGCACTATCAGGGGATCTCAGGAGACTGCACGATGATGTCGACTGAGAAAAGCCTACTAGCCTCAAAGGATCCAGGATATCCGACATACGCGGCTCGTGTGCCTGAGGTGAAGTGCTACGTCGAGACACGGCCCACGGAGGTGTTCTTCCTGTGGTTTGACCATATCTTTGAGATGTTTCTGACAAGGCGGCTCGATTTTACAATCGTCCGCCTTTTTACGCTACATATGAGCTCCGTCATGAAGAGTGAAGAAGTCTCGCAAATCTGTGTGGCGGATCCGTACTACATGCACGAGTCTTTCTTGAGTCTCGACGACTTTGAGCATGAAACTGCTAGGGAGTACCTCCAAAACTTCATGGTACAGAATAAGGACCGGGAAATTGTCCTCGTGCCTTATCATCCAAAGTAAGTCAGTTCCGGACAACCCTTTCGTACATTTCAATCATTCCTTCTCTCTCATATGGGGAATAATTTGAGGTGTTTTTTCCCCGCAGCAACGGGCGCGCCGCCCTTATCGTTCTTTACCCGCAAGTCTCCCACGCCGTGTATTTTGACCCTTCCAGAGACTACGAGAAAAAAGACTACACCCACATAATGAATATTCTAGATGATGCTCTCCAAGGCTTTAGCATTAGAGGTGGCCACATGCAGATCAGGAAACAAAGGAACAAGAAGATGGGTTTCGCACATAAAACTAACTTCTCCTGCATCCATGTCCCAAAACCAAGCAAGAACGATGGATTCTACATCATCCATCTCATGATTCAGTTCAACACGGATCACCAAAAGCTTCGCATGAGAAGCGGAAATGATGATCATATCCACAAGAGGCTAGAATCTCATGGAGAAGCGGATTATAAACTTAGAGATGACTTCTTTCGCATCCAAAGCGACATTGCGATGATCATCATGAAAGAAGTCGTTGATGAGAAGGGGATGTTCCACCATGGCCCTATATCGCGAGCTAACGTCCGGACTCGCATAGGCATGCAACGTCTAGACCTCACGCTGTTCAAGAAGCTAGGGTCCATCCTCGATGATATGGAAGGATGGAACTTCTAGTGATTTATGATGCCGATGATGATGATATGTGTCGGTTGAACTTGTATACTTTTTGTAGCGATGAAACTTTGTGATGTCCATGGTCCCTGCCGAACTTGCGTAACACTACTTTGTTAGTTTGCGTACGATGACATGCGTACCTCTAGTTAATTAATTTGCGTACTGTATGTTGCATCTAGTTGCTAAACCTTTATTTTTCGGTGTTGCTCTAGTATATTTTGTTGCATATATATGATTGTACATCCTCTTCATGAACATGCATCTTTAACAGGTACCTAGTTTCTTGATGGCGAGATGGAAGTGCTATGTCGTGTACAAAGGGAAGGTTCCGGGGGTGTACAACGAGTGACATGAGTGTTAGGCGCAAGTGAATGGGTTCTCGGGCGCCAGCCATAAAGGCTTCAAAAGCAGACAAGAAGGAGAAGCTAGTTACTTGAGGTTCACGCTAGCGCGAGAGAGGACTCGTAACCACCACCTCATGTACCACATAGTTCCGCTCTCACTCATAGTGATAGCTCTTCTCGCGTATACCTTTGTTTAGATGGATGACGTTGTAGTTGCAAGTATTTGAGACTTGCATGTATCGCTATTTTCGAGATGATGACAAGATACCACTTTGTGTTGGATGATGATTATGATGAGACTATTTGTATGTATATGCTATGATTACATTTGTGGTCTTGCAGGCATTTGTATGTGTATCATGATGACATTTGTATGTGCTAAAGATTCTTCTATAAAGCCTGTTCAAATACAAAACAAATATGCCGAAAAAATAAAAAACTACTAAAATTAGCAGTAGCGAGTGGAGAACAGTTAGCAGCAGCGCGGTAGTAGCAGTAGCGAGCACAGGAGAAGCACGCTATAGCTATTAGTAGTAGCGAGCTTCCATTAAGCGCGCTGGTGAGCACGTGCTACTGCTACGTGTTAGCTGTAGCGCCTTATTAGTAGCGCCGGTCCCCGCGCTACTAATACACCTAAAACCCGCGCTGCTGCTAGCCTTTTCCCTAGTAGTGTAACCATTCCTCGAATCAGGGCCTGTTCAGTGAGGCAACACCACCAAACTGCCTAAAATCCGGTGGCCTCTAAGAGTGACAACCTCTCAAAATCTCACTCGAACCAACACAAAGTGCACAAACCAATGCAACAAATCTAAAGCAAAGCACCTTGTGCTCAACTCCTCTCTCAAATATCACTCCAAAAAGCTCTTGTAATGGAGGGATGGGAGAGGACATGAACAATGGATTAGGCCAAGAAAATGATTTCTAGATCCAAGGGGTTAGATGGAGGTTTGAATTTGGAGGAGGAGCTTAAAGGTCCAACAACGGGGGGAAATCAGATCTTGAGCCTCTCGTTCCATTGGGGAAGAAGGGGGCTTTATGTCCCACCCGAATCAACCCCTTTGATGATTTCAGCAATCCATTAAAACCCCCCAGGCACCATTTGGATCACCGAATGCCCGAAACTTCCGGTCCAACCTCTGTGCACATCCAAAAGCTCCCTGCAACCGTCCGAAGGGTCCATACCATGTAGAAATAGCCAATGGCATGACACGAAATCATGCGTAACTTTTTCATATGAACTTTGTTTTCGAGGGTCTTGGGCTTGTTTTGAAGCTAACAAAAGGATCTCGGTCCTCACATAGAGTACCAACCAAGATCAACCAAAATGGATGATGCAACACATGCAAATGTTTGATCACTCTACATACGACATGATCAAGCTATTCTCCCAATATCCATCTAACACTATGGCTATGAAACCTATAATCGGGTCTCCCACCAAGCACCTTGAGACTGATAAAACTACGAGAACCAAGCAAGGAATGGCTTTGAAACCTCATGGTGTTTCTTCGAGGCCATCGTCGGTGCCTATGACAAATACTACGAGGTGGTTTCTCATCGTGCTTGTACTTATCTCCAATCCAGGACCAACAGGTTGGTGCCGTTACTAGCTTAGACGACCCACAACAATGAGGCAGTGCCAGTCTTCGTTTGCTCAGGCAATGGGAGGGCACCCATGATGTGGAGGCCTTGCCCTCTTCCAAGGGGAAGGGGCCCATCGTCATCTCTGACAATGATGAGTAGCTAGCTCGTTCTAGCTTACTAAGTACCTAGGTTTAGCTTGCTATGCCAGTTAAGTATCTTGGTTGACCTTTTGCATGAGCTGCTCCTGCATTTCCTCTATATATTCTAGTCATTTATCCAATGTAATGTTATTATATATGCATTCTAATCTTAAACTAGTATGTGCGCAGTGTAATGTTCTATTGTGCAATTAATGTGATGTTGAATTGCATTGTTTCATTCGATTATGCAATGTGATGTTCAATTGTTAGGATACAATTTTGTATTCTTATATATGTGAGAAATAGATAAAATTTGGATGTACTACATACATGAGAAGCATATACATATGCTATATTTTTTGGGTGTTAAGCATGTTGTGGTTAACTGGCCTTTCCATGGCTTGAATCTGTTGGATCTGCAGTGTGTATATTCTTCACCAACCTATTATTGATAGTATGTCAATTCTCACTTAACCTGATCAATATCCACCTTATGTAATAGCAAGGTAAAAAAATTAGAGACATTGAGGTTTACCATCAAGGTTTGCACATGGTCCTTTGGCTTATAGCAAATCATTGTGCAACTGCAATTTTTTTCCAAATATGTAGGTTCTAGTATTTAGATCTTGCAGGTACGTCCTAGTGTAAGAGGTTTATACCCACTGTTCGACCCGTTGTATATGGGAAAAATGAGATGTACATAAATATCAGTCAAGTCAAGAAACTCAAAAAGATTGTTAGGATAAACAAACTAGCGAAGAAAAATAAAAACTTTTCAGTGAAGAAGAAATCGGTCAACTATAGGATGGTACTAATGGTCTT
Source organism: Triticum dicoccoides (assembly GCF_002162155.2). NCBI lineage: Eukaryota > Viridiplantae > Streptophyta > Magnoliopsida > Poales > Poaceae > Triticum > Triticum dicoccoides. The sequence continues at coordinate 719,096,062 of NC_041382.1, read as the reverse complement.
ACCTTGTTTTTTTTCTATATGCACACCATTTCAATATTTAGAAAACGTATTTATGCATATATTTGTTTTCAATTCTTTTCAAAGGAGTTCACCAATGATTACCTCTCAAATCCCCTGTATGCTTAAGAGGCAATGAAGGTATTCGTATAGCACCCACGGTATAATATTGAAGTCTTTCTCAAGAGGTCGAATGATGTGCAGGCGATTCCACAAGCGTTGGACTGAAGTAGTAAGGACCTTCAACATCGCCAAAGGCTCAATATTCGTCTTCCGCTTCAATAATTTTTTAGATGAGATTCATCTGTCAATTTACCGCCTATGATGTTACTTTCCAATTGTTTTACATGTTACATGTGAAACTTGGTGCTTGTGTATTGAACTAACTACCAGGTATACTGTGCTATGGTGAATTAGTTGTCTGGTATGTACTATGATGCCAATTATAAAATTCTGTTGACCATTAGATGAATTTGAATGGATTGATAATAATATGCTAATAAACATGTTAATTGGGTCAATGCCTTGCGCAAGGCTACATATATAAGTACTGGCGGCGATGACCACCAATAACAAACGCATTTGCTACAAAAAAAGTGTGTGAGTCAATGAATCACCACACACGATGATGTCCAGGACAACTGTTTGTGATACACTACTATGCCGCAAACGTCTACAACAAGAAAGGCATTTGTGATGGATTGAATCACTCCATCTGACACGATGTGTGCTGCACAGAACTAATGAAACCGTTTTTGTATGAGAAGATTGTGTATGATGTTCAACACATCTCACACGATTTTTATGGAGTGAATCACGTGTGTTGCTTAGTACCAACACAAATGTTTTCTCTAATAAAATTATGTGTGATGTCCAGCACATCTCACATGGCTTGCTACATCTAATTGTTTGCGATAGCTCTCCAGATCACACACATCCATTTTCACATTTATCGTGTGTGATCAGAGGACCTATCGCCCACGATTAACCTGGTTCGTGTCTGATGGACCCCATATCACTTAGGTGAGCAAGGCGACGGTTCAGAATTATGTCAGCGAAAGGGGTTTAAATGGTTTGCATAGGATGACTCTGCACTAGTGATGATTCTTGTCCTTGTGCCACGGCTCCAAATGAAAATCTCTGTCTGCTTGTTCGGACTCTGCAATGGCGACGCTTCATGTAGTCGCCCTATTGGGGGCTTTGTTGTGGAGCTCAGGCATCGACGGTCGGGCTTCGGTGAGGTGTTAGGCTTGTTCTGGACACCATGTTATAACTTTTGATCTACTTTGTAAGAGGGCCTCCTCACCACATTGTTCATTTGCCCGTGTACTTTATTGTGTTGCTTTACTTATGAAGTGAGGCGCAAGCCTGTTAGGAGGGACAAGCATTGCCCAAGACAACTCTACCAGTAATAGGTAAACTGCCAACATTCAATTTTTTTTCACTTTCTCCTTCACAGATTTCCTCTCTTTATTAAGAATTCTAGTTTGACCAATTGGTATCCGTAAACAAGTAAGGGGCAAAGCTCCAGCTTTATACAAGTAAATCTATATTAATATTGGGATGCAATTGTTTTTCAGCTGGCTCCCCCCCCCCCACACACACACACACCACCACTAAAAAAACTCCACTTGTATGCCATCTTTTTTCTTTACAAGGGAAATTTTGATCTGTTCTTCAAAACATCATAACAATACTTATAACACATAAAGCAATAAAAATTCCATTCATGTTCGGACACCACCTAGCTACGACATCTGCATGCAAATAATAAATTTGAGGTTCTTGACATTCTCTTCTCCATCTTTCAACAAAGATAGTATGTCATCTGCATATTGCGAAGATGGCCACACCATTACTTTGAAGATGAGTTGTCATCTCTGTTGAAGTGCGATTTCATATACCCGTGGCATTATGTACTACCAGCGCACCGGCCGCCAGGAAAGGTGTGTGCCCACTCTCCAAATGGAGGCGATTAGTTGACCAACAGTCGGCCGGCTCGGCTGGCTGGAGCTTGGTCGCACATGGACACCAGCAGTAGTAGTACTTGATAGCTACTATATATGGTATGTGGCATCTCCTATATGTGTACTATATACGGTATGGGTCAGAGAAAGAATCTCCACATGTTCTTTCTTTTTTCCTTTGCTGAGAAAGAATCTCTGTACTTACCGCAAGAGAAAGAATCTTCACACGTTCTGATCCGTTGACCTGCTGTGTGTTCGCGTGGCTAGCTGTGAACTTGCTTGGCCATTCTAATAGCTGACCGTGTGGATTGATCGATCGATCGGATCGGAAGCTAGCATAGCGAACCGCACACACGATATGATACACGCACGCGCGTAGCGTGGCACCCATCGTCGGTCGATCGATCCAACTTCCAAGAGCTAGTGTATAAATATCTTTTTTTAATATAGTTGTATTAATTAAATAGAGAAAAACATAATTCGTATAATCATGCAAGGCCACGCTCAACGCGCTGGTTGACACCGTGCCTTGCATAACCCCACCATGCAACTCTCTACGCCCCAACTGGACAAGACTATGAGCTAACCTATTGTTCCTTCTATTTACTTTGCAAACTCTAATTTATCTGTTCCCTTTGATGGGTTAAAACTCCTTTGCAATTGCTTCAACCTCCGATCTATCAATAGACGAGAGGATGAGCGCCTTTGTCACCGAGCTGCAATCCGTCTCGATGATTAAGGATAAACCCGTCCCCGACATTGTCTTCCGTAGTCCTTCTAGGCAAGCCATGGCTTTCGCGGAATCCGCTCCATTACACCGCGGTACATAATCCCAAACTGATAAAATAATTCTTCCATCATGGTCTCGAATCACAGCGCCCCAGACTCCACTCCAACTTTCCTCCAGAAAGCTTCCATCAACATTGACCTTAGCCATCCGAGCTCTAGCTTTTTCCATCCTTTTTCCATTGTATTATCATGTTGTTGCACAGATGGCAATTTAACCATCAGACTTTTTCCTTTTCGATCTATCTTAGAAGTTCCGTTCGCAATCAAGCGGAGGTTTACAAAGGTAGTTTTGTAGAAAACGAGCAAAGTGAGAAATTTTCGCTTTACCTTTTGCGAAGGTAGCGTCATTTCTATGGTGCCAAACACGTCACCAAAATAGCATAAATTTTTGTTTCATATCTTCACTCACCTTATCTAGCAGGATTAGGACCCTTCCCGTGTATTCTATTTCATGCTTAGGGGTCAGGTTCCATACCTCCTTGAGTTCGTGCCATAGAGCCCATGCAAATATAGATCGTTGTGCCATATGAAAGCATGTTTCATCATCGGCCCCACATACATTACAAATCAGGGTGAGACCTGGGTTTGTTGAAATCTATTAGTTTAAACCATCAGTGACTCAGTTACTAGTCTCCATGTAAAAAGACGTACTTTTTGGGGTACATTTATCTACCAGATATTATTCCAAATACTGCGATCCCCTTGAGTATTGTGGTTAGACCCAATCACCACAGAATCCTTTTCGTCCATTGCTAACCGGTATGCGCTACGAACACTGAAAATTCCGTTTTTTTTGGGCTGCCAAGCAATATAATCCTCTTCATCATAATTTGGTAGTCCGATGCTTCAAAATATCATTTGCGTCTTCACGTGTAAATATACGCATGATGTAATATTCCTTCCAAGCGCGACTCTCCTGGTTGATCAGGTCTGCTACCCAACGGGTTCGGGAGCTTGTCGGATTTATGTTTATTTTCATGTTTTCTCTCGGGATTCAATTGTCTCTCCAAATGCGGACACTATTTTCATTGCAAATGCGTCAAATACATCCTTTTTTAAGGAGTTCCAAACAATGCGTGATGCCCTGCCAACCTGGCGATGCATTTTGAATAAACGTCGTGTCTAGCAGATCAGTCCCATGGTAGTATGTTGACTTAAGTACTCTCGCGCACGAGCTGTCCGGATGTGCAATCACTAGTAGAAAAAGGGCCTTTAGTCCCGGTTCTGGAACCGGGACTAAAGGGTCGGTACTAAAGCCTCCCCCTTTAGTCCCGGTTCTAACTGGAACCGGGACTAAAGACCCTCCACGTGGCCGCTGCCTGGAGGTCCACCTTTAGTCCCGGTTGGTAACACCAACCTGTACTAAAGGAAATTTTATGATTTGTTTTGAATTTCTTTTTGAATTTCAAATTTCTGAATTATTTTAACCTCTAATCTCTAATCGCCCCTCATCACTGCTCAATTTAACTTTTAATCTCTAATCACCCCTCATCATTCCAAATCATCTAACTTCCCGAACGGTCACCCATCCTCTCACTACTCCAGCCTGAGCACGCTTAACTTTCGAGTTCTATTCTCCCTCGTTTCCAAGTCTGCACTTGTTGTTTTCCTGACAATAGTAAGATGTCAATCCTATTAACCCTCAGGAATTTAGCTTGAGCATGAAGTCACACATTTCACTGTTTGAATTTGAAACTATTGTTCTAAAAATCAATAATTATTTAGTAACACTAATATTTCTTGAATAAGTAGTTTGACCACAGTTTGACCATAATTGACCAAAATTCAAAAAAATGAAATAATTATTTAGTAGCACTAATATTCTTGAATAATTATTTAGTAACACTAATACTTCTTGAATAAGTAGTTTGACCATAGTTTGACCAGATTTAACAAAAATTCAAAAAAAACTTGAAATTTGAGCATAACTTTTTTCCTTTTAGAATTTAAGGATTCTAAAAATTTGCAAACAGGCCGTAGGCAGTCTCCATCGGATGCGGATTTTCGTTCCGAACATTTTGATATATTATACGTTTTTTTCCGACATCGTATGCAAAAGTTATAGCCGTTTTACATTTTCCCTACATTTTTTGCAAAACATATCCAAATTTAAGTTTTTAAATTTTCCTAACTAGTAGATGTAGTAATATAACTACCTCTCAAAGGATTTTATTTTTTGAAGTTTTTATCATTTTCTTTTGATTTTTTCAAAACAAAAAAGGCGATCCAGGGGGTAGAGTTTGAAAATGGGACCTTTAGTCCCGATTTGAGACACAAACCGGGACTAAAGGGCATCGCACCCTTTAGTCCCGGTTCGTGTCTCAAATCGGGACTAAAGGTCTAATCTTTAGTCCCGGTTTGAGACACAAACCGGGACTAAAGGGCGTCGCATCCTTTAGTCTCGGTTCGTGTCTCAAACCGGGACTAAAGGGCTCAGGTGAACCGGGACTAAAGCCTTAGCCGCACGAACCGGGACCAATGCTCACATTAGTCCCGGTTCGTGACTGAACCGGGACTAATGTGAATATTGCCCCGTGACCAAAGCCCTGTTTTCTACTAGTGAATAAGTTGTCAGGCTTGCCTAGCGAGGAGAGCTTGGTTAAAAACTTTAAGGTCTTTGAATCCCATACCTCCTTGGCTTTTACGTTTGTAAGTTTCTCCCAACTCGACCAGTGAATACGTCGACGATCTTTATCATCTCCTCACCAAAAGTCTCTCGTCATGTGCATGAGCTCCTTACAATGAGTTGTTGAGAACTTGAAAACACTCGTTGCAAAAGTGAGGATTGCTTGGACCCCTGATTTAATTATTAGTGTCTCCTTGGCTCCACTGCATAAATATCTTGGCGTGCAGTATATACCTTGTCCGTGACCTGTTCCCTTGTATATATCCGGCCATCACGTCAGGGTCAGCCCAGGGGCTCGGTCTGTCGACCAGATATGATATGGTCGACCGGAGGAAGAGGCGACCTACGTTGTATACATATATATACACTCTATTAGTCTACTTCTGCGGTTGCCAAGTGAGCCATGAGTTCATTTATACACACTCATCTCTATAAACGTACGAAGGCACACCCTATTTTCTGCGATTGAGCTGACATGTTTTAAGATTAACAAAGCCAAAGGTCTCCTATCGACATAAACTTTTTTTTTGCGAAATAATTGATACAAACATTGCCTATGACTAAAAGGATATTCTGCCTTGATGATACAGGCTGATGTCAAACCTGAGGTTTCATCCATGGTTGCTGAGGGTACAATCATCTTGCTATCCATCCAACCACGGCTTCATTCTCAGCCGTCATGATTCATTTGTTTGTACTGGACAGGGATTGTCAACCAAGATGAAGGAGATATTGTTGTCGATAATGGGTACGGTGGAGTTCCATATTCAGCTTTATTTATTTTTCCTGTAATGGCATATGAGATCCTAAATAAGCCTTTTAGAGATTTCAATATTGACTATATGGAGCATAATGAGTGAATCTACATTTTAAAATATGTTTATATACATCCATATATAGTCCATATTGAAATCTCTAAAATGACTTATATTTAGAAACGAAGCGAGTATGTATTTAAGATTTCAAAGAAAATATACAAACAAATTACATATGCAATATTGTAGTGCTGGTTTAGATGTTTCCAGGTTATATTATGGCGTCTATTCCTAGGGGTTGATGTATAGGTATAGCATGTCTCTAAGATTCGTCCAGCCTTTATTAAAGAAGAAAAGATTCTTGATATTGTGCTAATTCTTTGTGAAGCTATTATGGAAACTCCGATAGTTCTTATTTTACTCTAATATATACTTTATCTTTCTTGGAGAAAAAAATCATATTTAATTGCATTATGGCAATGATAGACATTGTGGTTTATCATCGAGGTTTACTTGATCCTTTGGCCTGCATTACATTATTGTGTAATTGAAGGTAAGAGCATCCCCAATCGGACCCCTCAAACTGTCCTCACATGTCTGGGCGGACAACCCAGACATGAAGAAAAAAAAACACCACCAAACCGGACCTCCCGAAATCATCCTCGTATTTCCGGGATGTCCGTGAACCCTCAAACTTAGCCCATAAGTCGATAGAATATGAGGGTGTATGGGCGTGTGCCCACCCCACTTCATCTCTTTTTGTCTTCATCTCCATCAATCGTATACATGTGACCGGAAAATTTTAGGGCACGACTACATGCACGGATCACGTGGCCGCAGACATATATGGGGTCAAATTAGCTTAGTTCGGTTTGAGATGCTCTAACTTTTTAAGATTTACTTCTTGCATGTAAATCCAATGTCTGAGATAAAGACTCGGGATTTGACCATTTTTGCGTGGAGCAATGAGATATGCCTCAAGCAAATAAACTTAGAAAGATCATTAGAAGAAGAAAACCAACTAGTCCACTCTATGTTTGTGCAACAACCAAGACAATGATAAACTATAGGATGGTACAAACTAGCTAGTTTTTTTTTCTCTCTATGCATGATGAATATTGAGATAACAACATTTGAATGTTTTTATATTCACTAATTTACAAACCAACTCAATGAGGATAACTTCACAAACTACCTTCTTAGTCATGAGGCAAGGAAATAAAAGCATTTCACCCACAACATGATAATGATCAAGTCTTCCTCAAGACGGGAAAGAATGTGTTGGTTGGCAAGGGTATCGAGCAAGATGAACAATGTCTACCTTCACTTAGTGACAGTTTGCTAAACCATGTCTAATGGGGTTTTGAATCATGCATGTCGATGATCGCATCTCCACTAGTGAGCGCCACCGAGCAAGAGGCGCAAGGCTTCCAAAATTACTTTGCATTCTTGAAACTAGTAAAATCTTGAATTACATGCTAGTAAGTCAAGATGGCAATGGGGCCCCGAAACCCGCGTCCCCGTGGGTTTTTTACTCTATTAGGTGACTGGGATGGGCGTGTTTCTAACCACACGGGGCTGTTGTTGGGTAAATTATAAAACCTGACTTGTTTTGCTGGTTCAAACCCATTCCAGCAGTACCCGAACCCAAAACCAACCATATCCGTATGGGCCTTGAAATAGACATGAGCCGGCCAAAACCTAGTACCGTCTTATCCCCCAATTTTCTCTGTCCACCCAGCTGAAAATGCTCCTATTTGTTACTGAAATATGCTATTGTTTTGTGCTGAAATATTCTCATGGTTTGCTGCTGAAATATACTCCATTTTGCTGATGTTATTGCTGAAATGTTGCTGAAATATACTATGCTTAATGCTGAAATGCTATTCTTTGTGGCTGCTATTGGTCTCATGGTTTGCTGCTGAAATATACTCCTATTTTCTTGAGAAAAGCTGATGTTTTGCTGACCACTCGCGGGGACAGGTTCCCCGCGGGTATAGAAAAGCCGACGAGTTTAGGGGATGTGCAAAAAATAGGCCCTGTGCATGGGGAAGGGAACGGGGACGGGCTTGCGGTTTTCTCACGGGGACATGGATGGGCATGCAAAACCCGACGGATTTCGTCCCTGTTGTCATCTTGACTAAGTGATGTAACAAAATATCAGTTTTGGTCGAAGCCTCATTAATTTGACGAACAAGCTATGAAACATTTTACAAGCGAACCTATAAAATTTAATTCAAAAATATATCTATTTATGACATAAGATACGCGTATGCAAAACAGCAAAAAGTTCCTTCGGATGCAACTGGTTAGTCAAGTTTGTGATACACACGTCACACGTGTCACAAGCTAGGCACTCATGATGACTTCGTCAATCTTCAAGCCAAACATGTTGCAAACCTCCAAGCACAACATGAATGCCTCATGTTGCAAAGCACTCGGCTGAAGTGGCCCATATCGGTCGGCTGCCGCGCACCGGATCCAAAGGCACGCAACGTGGCCGATCGTGCAAAGATCGGCCGGCCGACAGCGCGTTCCAAGAGAATAACAGTAACCATAATCAACGTCAGGATCATACTGTACACTGGTGCCAGTAAACAGTGTAATCCTCGATTAAGAGTTTAAGACATTATTATTGCAGAAGATTCCTTCCTGCAGAGGCATTTTTCAACTGACGACCGCTCTCGCTGCCTTCATGTGCTTGTCTTCATAGCCACTCGTTTCGTTGCGGTTGGGGCTGCCGAGCTGCTATATATAGGGGCGAGACGACCCATATGGAGCATACAAATTCCAGCCAGAACACACGAAACCCACAACGTAACACACACTACGCCTAGCTGCTCGCAGTTCATAAGCCATGGAGAATACAGCATCACATCCTTCATGCATCGGCCGGCCAGCATCCATGCCGGCCGGCGAGAGCAGCTGGGGGATGCACTTTGCGTCGCCGGCGCACGGCAACCAGGACGACATGGGTTGTCAGGGAGGAGCGATATCTGACAGTAGCTTTTCCTATGACTACTCCTACCCCTTTGCCTCCCTGGGCGACGGCTCCCGCTCGGCCTCCTTCATGACATCCGACCTGGTGGACGAGGAGGAGGAGGAGGAGGCTGACGATGATTCTTTGCAGGACACTGCTTCTTCTTCCGCGGCCGGCAGTAAGGTTAGAAAGAAAGAATTGTCTCTAGCTCTTTTATTCGGGGGAAAGGAGCTTGCATCTCTCCCGATTTTATTTCTGAAATTTATGAAGAGTTAGCAATCGTATCATGCCCCCTGCGACATCTAGGCCATGGGTTTTGGACCGTAGAACACTAGCTGACAATCGCCATAACAAACACAAAATACCACAAGACCAAAGTATCAGACCACGTCAGACAGGAGGGGAGACTACATCTAAAATGAGAGCTGAAATGAAAAATCATGTACTAAAAAATGCAGAAAACATTGACCAGTGATTTTGTTATTTTTGGTGAGAGCTCCTCGAATGTTATTTTTTGATGAAATTTTGAAAATATCTAAAACATTTATCGATGTTTGATGTAACAAACAAATCAGTATTTTTGGATCACATTTGAAAGGTGTTTTGTCAGTTTTTTGAAAATTCAGGTGTAGTACACTCGAGTGTAGCCACACCTTTCCGTTCAGAAAAACGTAGAACGGACAGATCCAACACAATTTCCCTACAAGAAGCTACTAAGTTTCATTCTCCTTTTCTCGGA
>NC_041382.1:719084030-719086118 GCF_002162155.2 Triticum dicoccoides | reverse complement strand
GCACCTCACAGCTTGTGCTTTTGCTTTGGTCTTTCGAATTTGAATCTATTATTTATTTTATTAAACGAAAAGTTCAATTTATATTCCGTTTGCATACTCAGGTTCCTTGTGAGTTTGTGACAGGGGCTTTGAAAAAACATACGTTTTAACATCTTCTTAAAACTTCATTAAGTTTCACATGCGAAATAGTACAAATGAGTGATAAATGCACTAAGTTTCAGAAACAAAATCTTGAAACCATGTGGGGAATCAAACGAGTTTGCAAATTGTGAGGAAATCATGTTGCAGAGTGCAGCTCGGCAGATGCGTACCCCCGCACCTGCGTGGCCTTGTGAATTTCAAGGATTATCTTAGTGGTAATCACAACTAGAAGTCTTTTCCCGCCTAACTACATTTATTTAAAGTTTTGTTCTCTGAAATTAGCTAAAAAGACATTTAGTGAAAAATAACAAAGTCTAATTAAGCTCATAGAGATAAACATTCATAAAAGATGAATCTTAAGGGCATCCCATATAGTCTAAATCGCAGAAGCTACACCAACGGATACTAAATTTCTGGATCTCAAACTAAATTTATTGCACCAGCTAGGAAGCTCATAAAAAACTAGCAGGAATTGAAAGCATTTCATACTACATTCATGATATAATTCGTCACCCACAACCAAAAAAATATTGCCAACATTTTCATTTGCATAACAAAATAAGCATCTAGCGTTACCTACCCAATGTTTTTGCAACCAAGAAGATTATCCAGAACCATGCATGAATTGAGCTAAGCTGGAAAAAAAATACTATTTCGAAAATTAATCAATTCCCCTGTGAAGCAGCACGTTTCTAGTTAATAAATGTATTGTTCCTAAGAGCCAACCACAAAAACACTTGCCTAGTTTTGAGTACACTGTATTGTATCACAATCTAACACCGAATTGCCCCCAAAGAGCACTATGTCCACCTGGACTTGTCCTTTTCCACGGACAAGGGCACATTCTCACACATATATGATAACTGATGCAAAGGAGAACAATGTCACCATGTAAGCTCTCTACAAAAATTTAGGCAGGTCCAATCTTCTGTTAAAACTATATAACTGGAAATATTCTTGTTATGGCTAAGATCATATAATCTAGGGAATTGCCTACATAAGGCAACATCACATACCCACCGGTCCTCCCAAAATCTAGTTTGTCGATCACATACGGGAGCTTTCTCTGGTTAGCGATAACTTGTTAAGCAGTAGTGCATATAGCGCTTCTTATAACGTAGTTATGATTTGCTGTGCAGGTTACCAACATCAACGTTGTTTACATGAAGTCAATGATAACCATGGATACAAAAGAGATGAACACCCCACAACTTGTATGTTTGTGAACAATCATTACCATCTCTTCCTTGCTTCCCTCAGACATTATTTATGTGTTATACATGTATATTTCCCATTAAATCATGTGTTCTTCAAATATTGTAGGCCAACTATTTTCTTGGTACACGGTCAAGGCAGCAGGCCACTGGTGCAGTTCAAGAATCGATCATTGGTGGAGATAACAACGGGAAACAATTGACTGAGTGTAATGATCTGAGGAAGAAAGGGCTTTGCTTGGTCCCTTTCTCCTTATTGATAGACTACCTAGGATGATTACCATTCATGTACTGCAAGAACTCAGTTTACAATTTATACATAATGATAGTTCATACATCACCCACTGGTGGACTTATGTCAGCTGAGAACACTACTTCCACCATGACGTGAGCTCATGGTGGACGAGCCAACCGAGCTTGGCCCACCTCGGTGGCTTTCAGCCCACGCAGGCAGGCTGGGGCCTAGGAATGCGTCGTCAACCCTCCTTGATTGCCAGGGCGCCAATTATACCAGCAACTTGTAAAAAAAATGCTCTTTTTTTGGGGGTCAATTATTGGGCGCTCCTACAAATCAACCGGCTAATTTCCTGAAGAAAGTTGACAACGTCCGATCAACTATCTTACATCCGTTGGATCAATCAACTCATCTCCCCCTCTACTAATTTGGCGCAACAACGTCCGATCAACTATCTTACATCCGGGTGCTGTCCATGGCAGCATTGAGCGCAACCTT
>NC_041382.1:719072178-719083763 GCF_002162155.2 Triticum dicoccoides | reverse complement strand
CACCGCCGATGTCGGGAAAGCTCCATTGCAGCACAAACCACGCTCAATGCAACACCGACAGAGCTCCGTTGCGGCCTAATGACCCCGGCGGCGCTCCATTGCAGCGCCAGGTGATGCTTCATTGTAACCTCGACGCGCACGGCGAAGCTCCAACACAGCATCGACGACATCATGAAGCTCCATTGCATCCCCGACAAGCGCGCCTCACGGCTCCTACAACACCGAAGAGCGTTGCATCGCTGCACCCTGTGCCTCTCATGCAGCAACGTGAATTCTGCACTACACTGCCAACAACGCCAATGAGGGTTGCGTCGTAGTGGGCTTGGTCAGCGTCGCGGTGCAACTTGGGAGACAGTGACGTGTTGAGTGCTTGGGAGGCACCACCGACTGGAGCTTGGGGTCATCGCTTGGAGCGCGTCCATGGCGTCAAGAGTAGAGAGAGCAAGTGGTGGGGCGGAGAAAAGAAAGCGGATTGATCTAATTGGGAGGAAGAGACAAGAAGATAAGGTTGAGCATTGGCGGCCCCCACCGGGATGCGTGGCACTCGCAGCGAGCGGTTTAGGCAAGCGCATTTGAAAATGAATGATTTCATAAATTATTTTGTTCAACCACTAGTAGAAAAATGGTCAAACGTGAAGCACATTAGTGCCGGTTTGAATTTGAGCCGGCACTAATGTGTACATTAGTGCCGGTTCCAACGGCTAGCCGAGCCGCTCTCATTAGTACCAGTTCGTGGCGAATCTTTAGCACCAGTTTGTGCCACGAACCGATACTAAAGTGAGTGGTGGCAGGATGTTGTCAGTCCGGGGCCCCTCCAGCACCTTTAGTACCGGGTCGTATCACGAACCGGTACTAAAGGTCGTCCTACATAGACCCTTCGTCCACCCGAGCTCGCTCTGTTCTTCCCCTTTCCCCTCTCCTCTCTGTTCTTTTCCCTCTTCCTCTCAAGCTCATCACATATTTTGCCCAAGATTTGAGGCCCCCATCCATTCAAATGACCACAAAGGTTAGCAACTTTTTTTTTCATCTCTCATTGCTAGATTAGCTCGTGCAATGCTTTATATAGTGATTGATTTTTGAGTTTAGTAATTTGGGAGGAATTATATATATATGCTAGTATTTGATTTATATGCAATTTGAGGTCAAAAATAACACTTAGTTTTGCATATGTAGGTGTGCTTTACTTAGTACCTTCTAAATCTCCGTCGTAACCACCGTCGATCGCTCGCAACGTCCCGTCGCCGGCACCACCTTGTGGTGAGCCTCTTCTTCATGAAGTTTTATATAAAAAATGATGCTTGTGTGATTTGTATATATAGTTACTCGTATAATTATCTTACCCATACGTTGTTTGTTATGCATAGTGCCATGGTTTTGATATCCGTCCCCGTCGGCCCTCGTCCGGGTTATGATTTGGATGTGGTATATTCTCTTTTAAAACTATTCATTGCATTTCGTGTTTATGACAAATTATGCCCATCAAGTTGACATAGATATTTGTGTGTAGGAGGTAGTTGAACCCGAAATTCCAACCGGCCCTATTGTCGAGAGGTTAAATTTAGTTGAAAGAAAAAATGAGGATTTGAAGGAAAATTGAAAAGAATTGAGGGGGAGAAGATGGAATTGGAGTTGCATGTTGCCGATGTCGTCGATGATCACAAGATTAAGATGGAGAAAATGCGCTTGAAGATTAGAAAGATTAGAAAATATGCTATTCATATTGAGGCTTGGTATCATTATGCTGTTGGATCAATTGTTATCTTAGTTGCGATCTTGATCGCATTTGTTGTTGCATTTAAATTCTTTAGCTAGAGAGTTATTTGTTTGTTGCACTTAAGTGTTGTATGATCTTTATGTATGAACTTTATGTATTGTATTAATTTGATGTTTTCGGTGCTGTGTATTGAAGATGAGCCGGCAATGGATGTACGATGACCGATGCTCTCCCGAGTTCATTAATGGCGTGCGTACTTTTCTGCTTGCGGCTGAGGAAAACAAGCGAGCGGATGGTTTTATGTATTGTCCATGTGCTGGCTGTAAGAATGGTCACAATTACTCTACGTGAAGAACCATTCACGTCCACCTGTTTGAGTCCGGTTTCATGCCCCACTATAATGTTTGGACCAAGCATGGAGAAAGAGGGGTTATGATCGAAGACAATGAAGAAGAAGAGGACGATGACAGCTATCCTGGCCATGGGTTCCCTGAATATGATGATACAACAATGAGGGAAGAAGCTGAGCCGGTAATGCGGGAAGAAGCTGAGCCGGCAATGCAGGAAGAAGCTGAAGAAGAGGCATCGGATGAGCCCGTTGATGATCTAGGTCGGGCCATTGCCGATGCAAAGAGAAACTACGCAAGTGATTTGGAGAAGAAGAAGTTGCAGTGCATGTTAGAGGATCACGAAAAATTGTTGTACCCGAATTGCGTAGGTGACAAGAAAAAGCTGGGCACCACACTGGAATTGCTGCAATGGAAGGCAGAGAATGGTGTATCTGACAAGGGATTTGGAAAGTTGCTGGTAATGATAAAGGATATGCTTCCAAAGGACAAAGAATTGCCCGAGAGTACGCACCAAGCAAAGAAGGTTGTCTGCCCTCTAGGGTTAGAGGTGCAGAAGATACATGCATACCCTAATGATTGCATCCTCTACCGCGGTGAGTACGAGGATTTGAACGCTTGCCCGATATGCGGTGCATTGCGCTATAAGATCAGCCGCGATGACCCTGGTGATGTCGAGGGCGAGCGCCCCAGGAAGAAGATTCCTGCCAAGGTGATGTGGTATGCTCCTATAATACCACGGTTGAAACGTTTGTTCCAAAACAAAGAGCATGCCAAGGCGATGCGATGGCACAGAGAAGACCGTAAGAAAGACGGAAAGTTGAGAGTACCCGCTGACGGGTCGCAGTGGAGAAAAATCGAAAGAAAGTACGGGAAGGAGTTTGCAGATGACGCAAGGAACGTATGGTTTGGTCTAAGCGCAGATGGCATTAATCCTTTTGGCGAGCAGAGCAGCAACCACAGCACCTGGCCTGTGACTCTATGTTTGTATAACCTTCCTCCTTGGTTGTGCATGAAGTGGAAGTTCATTATGATGCCAGTGCTCATCCAAGGCCCTAAGCAACCCGGCAACGACATTGATGTGTACCTACGGCCATTAGTTGAAGAACTCTTACAAATGTGGAATGGAACAGGTGTACGTGCATGGGATGAGCACATGGGGGAAGAATTTGACCTAAAGGCGTTGCTGTTGTGACCATCAATGATTGGCCTGCTCTCAGTAACCTTTTAGGACAGACAAACAAGGGATACCGCGCATGCACGCACTGTTTGGACGATACCGACAGTATATATTTGGCTAATTGTAAGAAGAATGTGTACCTGGGACATCGTCGATTTCTTCCGAGCAGGCATCCCGTAAGAAAGAAAGGCAAGCATTTCAAAGGTGAGGCGGATCACCGGACGAAGCCTCGCCACCGTACTGGTGCTGATGTACATGATATGGTCAAGGATTTGAAGGTGGTCTTTGGAAAGGGTCCTGGTGGACAACATGTTCCGAATGACGCTGACGGACGCGCAGCCATGTGGAAGAAAAAATCTATATTTTGGGACCTGCCCTATTGGAAAGACCTAGAGGTCCGCTCCGCAATCGACGTGATGCACGTGACGAAGAATCTTTGTGTGACCCTGCTTGGCTTCTTGGGCGTGTATGGGAAGACAAAAGATACACTTGAGGCACGGGAGGACCAGCAACGTATGCACGGAAAAGACAGCATACATCAGGGTCATGCAAGCTATGCTCTTACCAAAGAAGAGAAGGAAATCTTCTTTGAATGTCTGCTTAGTATTAAGGTATCGTCTGGCTTCTCGTCGAATATAAAGGGAATAATAAACATGGTAGAGAAAAAGTTCCAGAACCTAAAGTCTTATGACTGCCACGTGATTATGACGCAACTGCTTCTGGTTGCATTGAGGGGCCTTCTACCGGAAAACGTTCGATTAGCCATTGTGAAGCTATGTGCATTTCTCAATGCAATCTCTCAGAAGGTAATCGATCCAAAAATCATACCAAGGTTAGAGAATGATTTGGTGCAATGTCTTGTCAGTTTCGAGTTGGTGTTGCCACCATCCTTCTTCAACATCATGACGCACGTCCTAGTTCACCTATGCGAAGAGATTAACGTTTTGGGTCCTGTATTTCTACACAATATGTTCCCCTTTGAGAGGTTAATGGGAGTCTTAAAGAAATATGTTCATAACCGTGCTAGGCCAGAAGGAAGCATCTCCAAGGGCCATGAAAATGAGGAGGTCATTGAGTTTTGTATTGACTTTATTCCTGACCTTAAGCCGATTGGTGTTCCTGAATCGCGGCATAAGGGCAGACTGGATGGAAAAGGCACGCTAGAAGGGGAACAAATAATATGTATGGACGGACATTCTCTCACTGAAGCACACTACACAGTTCTACAGAATTCCGCCTTGGTGGCTCCGTATATGGATGAACACAAGAATTTGCTACGCTCTAAACACCCGGAGCGGTCTGATGACTGGATTACACGTGAACAAATCAGGAGTTTCGCCAGCTGGTTGCAGACACGTACCATGCATGACACCTCTATTGAAGATGACCTGTACTTGCTGTCCCAGTTACCATCTTCGAATATAATGACTTTCAAAGGGTACGAGATAAATGGTAATACATTTTACACGATCGCCCAAGATAAGAAGAGCACCAACCAAAATAGTGGTGTCCGCTTTGATGCAGAAACCAAGACAGGAAAAGAAACATATTATGGTTATATACAGGACATATGGGAACTTGACTATCGACGTGGTTTGAAGGTCCCTTTGTTTTGGTGCAAATGGCTCAATATGACACGAGGCAGGGTAACGGAAGACCCGCAGTACGGAATGACAACAGTAGATCTCAACAATCTTGCGTATACAGACGAACCATTCGTCCTAGCCAATGATGTGGCACAGGTTTTCTATGTGGAGGACATGTCTACCAAGCTAAGAAAAAGAAAAGGTAAGGAAGTGAATGCATCGTACGATGAGCCAAAGCGGCACATAGTTCTTTCTGGAAAGAGAAACATCATGGGAGTGGATGACAAGACAGACATGTCAGAAGATTATGAAAAGTTTGATGAAATTTCTCCATTCACAGTGAATATTGACCCGAGCATCCCGTTAAATGATGAAGATTTTCCATGGTTACGGCGCAAAGGGACACACGCGAAGAAAAAGTTTCGCACCCAAAGATCTGGGATGTGATCGGCTTCACTATCATCACTTTCTTCTGTGTTTCACACCCAGGAGGGAATCTCTGTAATAGTTAGGGTAGTTATGTGTTTTGGCATTTGAAACGCGAAAAAATTTTATGTGCAAACAAATTCTTTCATGCCTTTACTGATTTTTAAAGTTAAGTTATTCACAAACTAGTGATTCACACTAATTTCAAATAATTCAAAATTTAAACTATTCAAATTGAAAACTACGGGCACTAACAGAAAGTTTGTAATTTTTTGTACCTAAAGCAAAAATATTCACAAAGAAACTCTAAATACACAAAAAAACAACTCAAAAATAAATAAAGCAAAAAAAATAAAAAAAAGCCCGCCTATTGGGCCAGAGCGGCCTGCATACGACTAGAAACCCAACCTTTTGTTGGGCTAGGATGCAGGCCCGCAAAGGCCCAGTAGACCCACAGGACAGCACAGAACATGTAGGCCCAGTAGGCCTGCTTTGGAGAGGAGCTCGAGAGAGCTACCGCACGCGGGGTTATAAACCAGTGCGGACGCCCCTCGGCTAGCGAGGTGGGACTAAACTTGCTGCACCGCACCTTGCCAGCGCACCCCCTTTAGTACCGGGTGGTGGCTCCAACCGGTACGAAAGCCCCCCCCCCTTTAGTACCGGTTGGAGCCAACATCCGGTACTAAAGGGTGTGCGGTTCCCGCCCCTTGGCCTGGCCAAAACAGGCCTTTAGTATCGGTTGGTGGCTCCAACCGATACTAAAGGTCCATCCAATATAACTAAACACATCAAAAATTTCAGTTTCTCATCTGCTTCTTCTCCTCTGCCCCATCGCCTGCCGCCCCCGTCTCCATATCCCTCGTCGCCGCCCGTCCCCGTCGTCGCCGCCCCGTCGTCCCCGTCCCCGTCGTCACCGTCGTGTTGTCCCGGCCCGTCCCGCGTCGTCCCCATCCCCGTCATCGCCGCCCCGTCCCTGTCGTCGCCGCCCCGGCCCGTCCCCGTCGTCGCCGCCCCGTCCCTGTCCCCGTCGTTGCCATCCCCATCGTCGCCGCGCCCGTCGCCGTCCCCGTCGCCGCCCCCCGTCGCCTCTCGCCTCGCCGGTGAGCACACACACACACATACATTTTTTTAGTTTTTTAGTTATAGAAATAGTTATAAAAATGTTAGAAATTTTTCTTTTTTTAGTTGTAGAAATAATTAGTTATATAGCATTGTTAGAAATGTTATAGAAATGTTAGAATTGTTAGAATTTTTTCTGTTTTTTAGTTATAGAAATAGTTATAAAAAAGTTAGAATTGTTAGAATTTTTTTCTGTTTTTTAGTTATAGAAATAGTTATAAAAAAGTTAGAAATTTTTCTTTTTTTAGTTATAGAAATATTAGAAATGTTATACAAATGTTAGTTATATATATAGAAATGTTATAATTTTTTTTCCTGTTTTTTAGTTATAGAAATACTAGAAATGTTATAGAAATGTTAGTTACATAGCATTGTTAAAAATGTTATAGGAATGTTAGTTATATAGAAATGTTAGAAATTTTAGTTCTCAAAATCCAATCATTAAAAAAATGTTACTTTTTGCGGGCATATAGCTAGTATTTGTTCTTGACGATGTCCGGCCCGCATCCTCGCCGTTGACCCGTCCGCGACGACGTCCGGCTGACCCATGTCCGGGACTGGGCTCCGCCGGGCCGGCACTGGGAGGTGCTGCCTGGAGGGGCGCGCCGCTTGATGAGGAACCCGACCTCAGTCGTCGACCCTGATCTCGTTTGGTGGCGTTCGCGTGGGCCAGTTTCGGTGCGGAGGGAGCCGGCCCCGCCAGAGGTGGTACGTCGCCGTGTCAGGGAGGAGGACGAGCACGTCCATCGCTACATGGTTGCGTTAGAGGGCGGCAGGTTCTCCAATACCTGACAGTTTCTTCAGGGATCTCACTTCAGCTATGATCCTGTGAGGGTTCCTTCTCTTTGGGTGTCCACCGCCCGCGCCGCATGATCCGACGATGTATTCGAGATTATATCTATTATTCGAGACGATGTATTCGAGATTATATCTATTATTCAAGACGATGTATTCGAGATTATATCTATTATTCGAGATGACGTATTCGAGATTATATTCAATGATGCTTATTATGTATTATGATTGATTCAGTTTTTCCTTATTAATTGATTGCATCCATGCATTGTAATTTGAATATATTTCTTTTGGATTAGTTAAACAAAACCTATGGCGGACAATACCGGCAGAGAGGGAGAAGAGGCCCTGTTCAATATCATACGCAATCCTCGCGGGCCAGATGATGATCAGAATGAAGAAGATTATGACGGCTCCGAATATCTAAACAACACCGGGGAGGGTGATATGATATTCGATCGCGACGACCGAATTGATGAAGTCATGAACTATGAACATGACGAAGAAAATGTTGATCTTGAAACAACAAAGACCGGCGAGGTATATATATTTATATAAGCAGGCATCTGGTGATCATCACATGTTTTAAATGACTTGAAGATATATTAACGAATCGATCTTTCTTCTTTCAGCCATCCGGATCGAGCAAATCTTCAGGCAACAGGACGAAACGAGGCCCGAACAAAAAGTTGAAGGAGGGCGTAAAGTACAATATCGAGGCAATCAGACCTAATGGCGAACCATTCGCGCCTAAGAAGATTGCTGACAAGTTCGTTCGTCAGTGCGGAGTTCTTGTGAAGGACCAACTCCCGATCTCCCTTCAAGAATGGAGAGAGCCAGCAAAGCCACGTCCAGGAGTTACTTTTGTCGACGACAGACAAAAACATTTGCTTTGGGAAACGCTCATGGAACATTTCACCCTACCAGATCATTTCACAAATGCAGATGTGGACAAATTCAAGGACGCTGCTCTTAGGAAGATGGCGGTTGCATTCAAGAACCACAAGATTCGTGAATGGGCCAAGTACGTCAACGGAGGAAGGAAGACTCCAGTATTCGAGGGAACACTAGAGAACCAAAGTGCTCATTGGGACGATTTCGTGAAATTCAAGGATTCGGAATTATCTAAGGAACGGTCGAAAATAAACAAGGCCAATGCCGCAAAAAAGGATAAGTTCCATAAGCTGGGGCTAGGTGGCTATGCGGTGGGAATGCCTAAGTGGGATAAGTCTGAGAAAGAGATGCTGGATGCAGGTATCACTCCAGAAACATTGAGCTGGACCCCCAGGTGCAGGACTTGGTTCTATGCGCATGGGGGGGAGTTGGACCCGAAGACAGGCAAAGTTTCGAAGAAGGCATGTTTGGACGGAGCCGAAGATAAGCTACTTGTTGCAATAGAAGAGGCTCGATCCGGGTTGTTCGAGCCCAACAGAGAGAACGGCGAGCTTACGCGTGCCCTGGGAAATCCTGAACACCTGGGAAGAACATGAGGCATGGGCGCTATTCCGTGGTATGAGGGGTTTTCGGAATGGAACACCGACTACAGAACCCGTGCGAGAAAGAAGATTGCGGAGGAGAAGAAGAGGAAGATGGAGGAGGAGCAGAGGAAGCTAGACTATGAACGCCTTCAAGGCCTAGAATCAGCGCACGCGGACTTGGCAATCAAATTCCAGCGGCAGCAGGAGCAGATCAACTCACTTAGCCAGCAAAGGGGGTCTCAGCAGCTAGCGGATGATCCACCAATGGATAGCATCGTCCCATCCATGACGAGAAGCAGCGTGGGTTCCGCCCTGGGCGACGCATTGCTGGATAGCTACCCAGTGGATGACATCATGGAGAACACTAACTGCGAGCTACACTTTAAATGAAGAACATATCCATGAAGGTGGCGGACGCCCTTGCTTTTACAAATCCCCCCGAGGCAACCTTCCATTGCAACCCGAATCCAGCGGGCTATGCTCGTGTCTTGGTTGATGAGGTGGTGGACCAATATTCGGGGCTAGAGCTTGACATTCCTGGAGGTGACGATGAGCACACACTAGGAGAGGCCAACCATCGTATCATCCTATGGAGAAATGATTACATCATCTTTTGAAGGCCACCGACACCGCATCATCCGACTCCTCGTCGCAGTTCGACACTGAGTCAGCAGACTCCCGCTCCTCCAAGTCCACCAACGCGTCAGGCCGCTCCTCCTCCAAGTCCGGCACAGCTTCAGGCCACTCCTCCTCCAAGTCCGTCAAAGCGTCAGGCCACTCCTCCTCCAAGTCCGGCACAGCTTCAGGCCACTCCTCCAAGTCTGGCCCAGCTTCAGGCCACTCCTCCTCCTCCAACTCAGCCACGTCAGCCGTCTTCGCCGCCTCAGCAATCACGGAAGAGAGCCGCCTCAGCTATGGTGCGTAGCGGTACAAGTCGAGGTAGTACTACAGGTACAGGCGGAGGCAAGCGATTTCAATATGGTCCAAGCCTCGCGCCTCTTCTGCAGAGGCCTTACAACAAGTCCGAGGAGGAAAACGTAGCCATATCGAAGGCCGAGGTGGAAGCCCATTTTGCACCGAAACCGCCACCGCCGCAAGGGAGAAAGTGCATGTGGAAAAGATTGACCACTTCATTCGTATGGCTAGACCACCAGCTCCCAAGCCCGTTGACACAGACTATGAGCGCCACCTCAGGAAGTTAAATCGAGCACGTCTACAGAAAGAGGCGAGCTCGAGCTCGAGCAAATCAGCTGGCAAAAGGAGCGGTAAAATCATTCCCCAGCTGGGAGAACAGGCGGCGCAATCAATCCCCCCACTTGTTGTGCCAACAACACATGAGAGTAGGCGCGCTCAATATTATTGTGGGCAAACCGTTAACGTTCCCGGGGTGGGCGATGTGGTAATAACCAAGGAGCATATTCTGAATCGATCGGGATCACTGTTGGACAACTCCTCGATATCGAGCCCATGTCTCCGACTAGAGAGGAGGAAATAAAACGGAAATATGTCCGGGGCCAACCTTTGGTCGAGCCAGAGGAGGTCAATAAGCTCCTAACGAGAATGTATGAATTGCATCAATGGTACATGGACATTACCAAGATTTCCAATCGAGAGTCCCTCATGGTGCATGTCAACAAGGAGCATTACTACCATGAGAAAGCTGTGACCGTTGAGTATTCAGAACTATTTCAGCTATACAATAAAGACGCACTCGACAAATCTATCGTCAGTTGCTATTGTCTGTAAGTGATTTCTTTCTGTAATTTAAGTCTCAAGCTAGCTGTAGTGATCATTTTGATCAATCATTACCTGTAATTATCCTCACTATATTCTTTTCTGTGGTATTATGCAGGATGAAGATTTATGAAATAAAAAAAGGTGGACGCTATGGCATTAGGTTCGTTGACCCAAATACCATTAATGAATACACATGGAAAATAGATCCATATCACGAAAAAGGTATAGAGGAAAGCATGCTACAGTTCTTCAAGGAACTCAAATACAATGAAGATATACTACTTCCTTACAACTTCCAGTGAGTCACACTGTCTTGTACTACACATTCTGTTTTTCCCTACTAGCTATAGCTACATGTTTTTGCTTACATATGCCCGCTTAATTAAGACATGCAAACGTGTGTGCATGCAGATTTCACTGGATCTTGTTAATCATTAAATTTGATGAAGAAACAGTTGAAGTACTAGACTCACTACTTAAGAAAGCAAGTGACTACACCATCGTGAAGGGGATAGTCAACAGGTAATTTCAATCATTATTAACTATATCTCGGCCTATTTAATTAGTTCGTCATTTCCTGATAACAACTATTTAATAAACTATTTATTCATTTTTTTTGTCGGCGGGCAGGGCTTGGACAAAGTTCATCAGGGTCACTCCAAGCCCATGAAAACAAAGTCTGAAATGGTATCGACCCAAGGTAAGTAATTAAGTAGTACTAGCTAGCTGCCATCTCTTTAATTATCATGCTTGATTAATTATTATCTGATCAAATTCCATTCTCGTAAAGGCCCTGAAGCAGGCGCCGGGGAATGATCTATGGGCATACTACGTTTGCGTGAACATTCGCATGATGACGTCTGAAAGGAGTAAATCTCAAAGACAGGAGTGGGTACAATATCGATTGTCAGAACACTATTCACAATTTTTACACCATTATCGATATCTAGTCACACAACTAATACACATGCATATTGATCTCCTTCTTAATAGTTCAAAGAGGTGCATAACAAGCTCCTAGCACAGGATCGCATAGAAGCAATTCAAAAGGAAATAGCGGGATTTTTGCTCGATCAGGTCATAGATCCCAAAGTAGAATACTATTACCCACTACCGCCCCATGAACCACTTCCAATTGTTATCGTGCTCCGAAGGCACCAATTAGCTAGGCTAATGTCACTAGCTCCGAATGCACCAATTAGG
>NC_041382.1:719061451-719071752 GCF_002162155.2 Triticum dicoccoides | reverse complement strand
ATCGGTTCTACTAGAAATTCTATTTATATATATGCATAACGTGTACAATATGTAGTATCGTAAAATACCAGCAAACGAAAAATAATTAAATGGAAAACACAAAATTAAATGAAAAAGAAATCATAAACCCAAAAAAACCCCAACATTTTAATACCGGTTGGTGACACCAACCGGTACTAAAGGGCTCCCTGCCCCCGAAGCTGGCTCGTGCCACGTGGTTGCCCTTTAGCACCGGTTCATGCTGAACCGGTACTAAAGGGGGGGAGCCTTTAGTGCCTACATTTTAGCGCCGGTTACCAAACCGGCACTAAAGGGCCTTACGAACCGGTGCTATTGCCCGATTCTGCACTAATGAACTATGAACAAATAATAAACAAGTAAGAAATATTAGTCAAATGCATGACAGGGACAAAAAATTAATTGTACATATAGCTTCGGTACACTCACACAGAAATATGTTAAAGCTCAATTTGAGGTAAACCTTGGGTGCAACAATTCATCAGTGACATATATTAACATCCAAATTGAAAACTTGAATGTAAACAAATCTTACCTCCCCTCTTAAAAAAAAATCTAACCTTAACAGAAAACAATTAAACCAATTAAGCTACGCGTGAAGGGCGGCCAACTAGCTATGCCATGTGGCGCAAGCTGGTTGGCCGCGGTGAAAAATCTTTTGATTTTTTTAGATGAAGGTGTGTATTATTTTTAAATATTTTTTTCTTTTTAGATGGAGGTGCGGACCTCTGGTATTTTTTAAATGAAGGGTTATGCAAAGTGGCACTCGCTGGTAGGCTACGGTGGTAAATTTTTTACTTTTTACTTTTTTTACTTCTTTTATTAGATGAAGGTAAGATTTTTTTTCTGAGATATTTTTTTAGATAGAGGTGAGGACTCTATGTATTTTTTTTATGAAAACGTGCGCACACTTCCCTCTCAAGCGGCGCCACAAGGTGACGCCCCAACCACTAGTTTTTTTATGATACACACATTTTGCTGAAACGCGGACATTGGATATATGCAAAAAGGATTATTAAGTTCATGAATGTACAATCGCGTGAATCTTGATAAAGCACTGTATTGACTTGCAGTTATTTATCGCTCCCTTTTGCACTAACATCGAGACACTTATTTTGGGACGTACGGATTATAAACTTACTTGTAGCAGAATATGAATTTTTATTAATACAGCTATATATAGGCTCGCCGCAAAAAAAGAAAGAAAGAAAAGAATACAGCTACAGACCAAGAAAAGAAAGAGTCTGCATATCCAGAGTCAGCTTGCTTGGCCTCCAATGTTTCTCCTGCCTGCCTCGGTTCACACGCTTCCTTCGAAACATGAACGATTCGGGAGAGAGGGAGGAGAGAAACCGTACCGTGTGTGGGTGCCAAGTTTCGTTCCTTCCCCAGCTGGCACGATCAGTGCCGTCTGCAACCGTACACGCAGCACTGGACGGCCAAGATCCACTGTACGTGAGACGTGTCCTGCACCAGTACGCCAACCCAACCGACTCGGGCTCTGCTTCCGTGCCCCGCACGAACTCCCCTCGATCGATTCCACCGATCCACCCATAAATACCACGCCGCGACCTCCCCTAGCATCATATGCAGAGAAAAACGAACACCAAGCCTCAAGCGATCTCGAGCGCCGGAGCCCCCAAACCCGCCGCCGTGTCGTCGTATTCGTCGATCAAGAGCAACACCGACGTGGCAGCGTCGGAGTTGGAGCAGCGCGTCAAGGTGTCGCCACCGCCGCCGTTCGCGTCGGACAGGTGGGCAGCGGGCGGCGCCTCGTCCTCCGACGACGAGGAGGACACCAAGAAGACCAAGAACAAGAAGGCCGCGGCCAGCAAGGCGGTGCCGGCGAGGAAGAGCGGCAAGGCCAAGGGCAAGGACAGGTACCTCGTCGCGCCACCGGCAGAAGCTGACCAGGAGTTCATGCCCGCAGGCGGCGCCCCCGACCCGTTCGCCGACAACGACGCGCTCCCGCCCTCCTCGTTCGACCCGTTCGCCGACGCGCGCGCCGACGACGCGGTTGCCGGCGCCGGGGTCGACGACGCCTGCGTGCACCTCCGCGTGCAGCAGCGCAATGGCAAGAAGACGCTGACCACGGTGCAGGGGCTCAGCGCCAGCTACAACTACGCCAAGGTGCTGCGGGACCTCAAGCGGGAGCTCTGCTGCAACGGCACCGTCGTCGAGGACAAGGAGCTCGGCAACGTCATCCAGCTGCAGGGCGACCACCGCAAGCGCGTCGCCGGCTTCCTCGCCAAGGCCGGCCTCGCCAAGACCGAGTGCATCAAGGTCCACGGCTTCTAAGCCGAGATCTCCAGAGAGTTTAGTTTGTTTATCGGGTTTGCTGTTTGGTGATTTGATTTCTGTGTGATGTGTGAGTCTAGCCATAATGGCTTGCGGTCGTCGGGTTAAATCGTGTAAGGGGTCACTTTTTGCTATATCAATAATAATGCAGACTTTTACAATACCTTACTCTATTCGGAAAATTACCTACGGATTTCGAGCAATTTTCACATGACGTATGGAGATTTGGATCTTTAAAAATTGTACTTTTTCATGACAACCAGAGGAAATTTTTCATCCACTCGTCTCTTATTAATTTTTTGGATATGTAAGTCTCGTAGACTTAACTATTTAACATCTAAGTGATATCATCCTTGTTTCTTTTTCGTCTTTGTAGGTATGTTGAACCAATGCAACCCCCACACCTAAACAATTTGCAATGACTTTCTTTTCACTCTTTGCATATGTGGATGAGCTAATTGCTTGGAGGTACCACAATTATCACTTTCAGTAATTTTTACATGCTAGTTTCATATCTGAGGCAGTTTGTTACAAAATAGTCTAAAACACATATAACAAGGTATCTGGCCATAGGGGGCCGCATGTCAGAAGCTGACGCTGATGAAGTTATGTACCTAGGATAGGGTCACGGACCTGTCCTAACTGCCCTACCCAAGGACACCTCTAAAATAAATCACCTTTTAATCGACTTGGAGGTGTTCCACTCGACAGACTCGAAGACATTCGACCAAGAAGCAATTACTCGACCAAGATCCAACCACTCGACGGCTAGGAGACCTAAAGTCACTCCGCATGCTAACGGTCGGTCATTAAGTAGCTTTTATGGTCATCATAGCACTTTATTACTAGCGTTATCAGTAACGCCCTACCTTAATTGACATTGAACCCTTCATAACGTGGGCTGGCCGGGGTCCTGGCGCACTCTATATAAGCCACCCCCCTCCTCCGAGACAAGGGTTCGCACCTCTGTAACTCATACACACATAATCCAGTCGACCGCCTCCGGGCTCCGAGACGTAGGGCTTTTACTTCTTCTGAGAAGGGCCTGAACTCGTAAACCTTGCGTCCTTACAACCTCTCCATAGCTAAGACCTCGCCTCTCCATACTTACCCCCCTACACTTACTGTCAGACTTAGAACCACGATAGTTGGCGCCCACCGTGGGGCAGGTGTTTTAGCGTTTTCTTGGAGGAGTTGCGATCTTTTCCGACCCAAATCATCATGGTTTTCGACGGAGTTTTGGTGGAGGGCCACGAGATCCGTCTCGGCGCGTTCACGTTCATCGCCGACGACTCCGCCTGGCTTCAGGAGGCTCCGCTCGACGTGGACGCGCTCCCTGTCCGCGGGGCAACGCACTTTAGCGCGTGCGTCCGCGGCGTTCTCCTGCGGTAACAGTCGACCCCCTACCGGTCGGCTCCTGTGTTGTCCTCCCTCCCCGCTTCCCGCCGGTGCAAGCGCTCCGGTCGGTCGAGGCTTCGTCGGTGGGTGAGACACGCGGTGGCCCGTTAGTCGGCCACCCCTCAAGTCACGGCGATCGAGCCCGATGAATCCCTCTACGGCCTATTCGACCTGTCGACTGGCTCCGAAGAGACTGCATCCGAGTGCGACAGCAGCGATCCGGCGGCGGAGGTTCTGATGGTCGATGGACCGCCCAGTCCTCCGGTTTTACCCGCACCGACGGAGGCGCAGGAGGAGGCGACCCGTCGCGTCCCCATGAGGAGTATCTTCCCGAGCCTCTCACGTCGCTGCAGAGAGAAGAACTTCGCCGCCGAACATGGATGTGCTGCACACTCCTATCGTTGGAGAAACCCCCGAGGCTCGTGCCTTGGAGGACGCGCGCCTGGCAAACTTGGCCGAGCGCACTCGACTGGAGAACCTCCAGCAAGCACTCGACGAGCGTGCGCGACAACGGGTTCCCGAATCCAGTCGACGTCAGCTCTTCCCGCCCCCGCAGGTATATCGGACTCCGATTCAGAATTTAGCAGCTGCGGCCCGTATAGCGGAGTCGATTCAGCCTTCCCAGTCGGAGGCTGGCAGAGGCTTGCTGCAGATCAGAGCGTTACTCCGGGCAGCAGGAGATCAGAATTCCGCTGTTTCTCAGTCGCGGAACAGAATTCACAGTAGATCCGTTGTCGTGGACAC
Organism: Triticum dicoccoides; assembly: GCF_002162155.2. Lineage (NCBI taxonomy): Eukaryota > Viridiplantae > Streptophyta > Magnoliopsida > Poales > Poaceae > Triticum > Triticum dicoccoides. The sequence continues at coordinate 719,067,294 of NC_041382.1, read as the reverse complement.
AGTCCAGTCGGCTCACAGCCCGAGATTGCCCCCGAGGCGTGAGGGACGTGGAGACCGGCGTGACCAGTATGGGAACCATGAGCAGTATGATCACCGAGTCGATCGTGACGGTCGACGTCGAGTGCCCATGCCTCCCCCGAGGAGCGGGTCGTATGTGCCTCGCCAGCAGGATGACAGGCGCCCTCATAGTTGTGGGCGAAGGATTCCAGTCGACCCCAGAAGGCCAGGCTTTGACGCGAGATCCATCCTCGTCCAGGGTCTGGTCGACAGGAACATGGCTCACCGAGAAGGCCATGACAGAGATGCGCCTGCCAGCAGCAGAGTACATGTTTCGGGGCCAGAGTGCTTTAGTAGAGCCATCAGGGCTGATGTGATTCCTCCCAATTTCAGGTTGGCGACTGGAGTCAGTAAGTTCACTGGCAAGTCCAAGCCTGATACTTGGCTTGAGGACTGCCGAGTGGCCGTCCAGATTGGCGGCGGCAATGATGAAGTGGCCATGAAGCACCTGCCTCTCATGTTGGAGGGCTCGGCCAGAGCGTGGCTAAACCAGTTAGCGCCTAGCAGCATTTACATTTGGGAAGATCTCTCCCGAGTGTTCGTCACCACATTTGAGGGCACATGCAAGCGACCAGCAGGACTGGCGAAATTGCGGTCTTGTGTGCAAAAGCCGAATGAAACTTTAAGGGATTACATCCAGAGATGGATCACGTTACATCACTTGGTGGAGAATGTGCCTGACCACCAAGCAGTTTGTGCCTTCAAGGAAGGCGTCAAGTACAGAGAGCTGAATTTTAAATTCGGTCGAACCGGAGATATGTCCCAGAATCGGATGATGGAGATTGCCACCAAGTACGCTAATGGTGAAGATGAGGATCGACTCAGGAGTGGCAAGCTCAAGTCAGTTACCCAAGAAACCGGAGGCAATTCCAATCGAAAACAGAAGCAGAAAGCCGAGCCAGCGGCTCCCGGGGAAGCCTTAGCTTTGGCCCAAGGAAAGTCTAAAGGGAAACCTAAAGGGCCTTGGAATCCCAAAAAGGTTAAAGACTAGGAGGGGAATGATGTGTTGGACTTACCATGTCTCGTCCACACAAAGAAAGATGAAGAGGGTAATTTCATTTACCCGAAACATACCACTCGGCAGTGTCGACTCTTGATCCAGCAGTTCCAGGGCAAGCAGCCCAAGGGTAAGGAAAAGGAGTCAGACAAGGTCGAGGACAAAGAGGACAGTGATGACGGATACACTCAAGTCAATTCCACCCTGATGATTTTTGCTGATGTTGAGAGCAAAAGTCGACTGAAAGTTATTAACCGAGAGGTGAATATGGTCGCTCCGGTGACACCTAGTTACCTGAAATGGTCTCAGACTGCCATAACATTCGACCAGTCCGACCACCCAATACACATCGCCACCCCTGGGAGGCAAGCTTTGGTGGTCGACCCAGTTGTTGAAGGCACTCGACTGACCAAAATCCTGATGGATGGCGGCAGTGGTTTGAACATATTATACGCTGAGACGTTGAAAGGGATGGGCATTCCGATGTACAGACTCAGTGCCAGCAACATGAGTTTCCATGGAGTCATTCCTAGGAAGAAGGCTGAATCACTCGGCCAGATTGCTCTTGATGTGGTTTTCGGTGATTCCAAGAATTACCGCAAAGAAAAGTTGACATTTGAAGTTGTGGACTTCTAGAGTGCCTATCACGCTATTCTGGGCAGGCCGGCTTATGCACGCTTCATGGCCCGACCATGTTACGTGTATCTCAAATTGAAGATGCCTGGCCCCAAAGGTGTGATCACCATTACGGGCAATCGGAAGAAAGCGGAAGAATGTTTTCAGAAAGGTTCGAGGATCGCCGACGCGCAGATGGCAGTGGTTGAGTTGCAGGAATACCAGAAGACTGCAGTCCCGAGTGATCTATTGCGAGCTAAGAAGCCCGCTACAGAGTCAGCTTTCCAGTCGACTGGCGATACGAAGACAGCTCACATCCACCTGACCGACCCCAGCGCCGCTCCGACTCATATCTCGACAACATTCGTCTCCAAATAGGAAGAAGCGCTCATCCAGTTCCTCCGTGAGAACTGAGACATTTTCGCATGGAAGCCTTCTGACATGCCAGGTGTTCCCAGGGAGCTGGCTGAGCATCGCCTGAGAGTCGACTCAAAAGTAAAACCTGTCAAGGAACATCTCCGACGGTCCGCCGTCCAAAAGAGAAAGGCTATTGGCGAGGAAGTGGCTTGGCTCTTAGCAGCGGAGTTCATCCGAGAAATCTACCACTCCGAGTGGCTCGCCAACGTTGTCATGGTCCCCAAGAAGGACAAGTCACTTCGCATGTGCATTGATTTTAAACATATCAATCGGGCCTGCCCGAAAGATCATTTTCCTCTCCCCTGCATCGACCAGATAGTCGACTCGACCGCGGGATGTGAGCGACTGTCTTTCTTGGACGCCTATTCCGGGTACCATCAGATCCGTCTGTATGGACCTGACGAGATCAAGACAGCTTTCATCACTCCATTTGGGTGCTTCTGTTATGTTACCATGCCATTCGGCCTCAAGAATGCCGGAGCTACATTCATGAGGATGATTCAGAAGTGTTTACTCACTCAAATCAGTCGAAACGTAGAAGCATACATGGATGATATCATGGTCAAGTCACGGAAGGGTTCTGACCTGCTGACTGACCTTGCCGAAAGCTTTGCCAACCTCAGGAGGTATGATATCAAGCTTAATCCATCAAAGTGCACATTCGGAGTCCCTGGCGGAAAGTTACTCGGTTTTCTCGTTTCCGAATGGGGAATCGACACCAATCCAGAAAAAGTTGGCACTATACTCCGAATGAAAAGAGCCCTGTGCGAGTGCACGACGTCCAGAAGTTTACTGGTTGCTTGGCCGCCCTAAGTCGATTCATATCTCGTCTCGGTGAAAAGGCATTGCCACTCTACCGATTGATGAAGAAGTCCGACAAGTTCGAGTGGACTCCTGAAGTTGATGCAGCATTTGCAGAGCTCAAAGCTCTGCTCTCCACCCAGCCGGTGCTTGCTGCCCCAATCAGCAAGGAGCCTTTGCTGCTTTACATTGCAGCCACAGGACAAGTCATCAGTACGGTACTTACGGTCGAGCGGGAAGAGGAAGGGAAAACCTTCAAAGTTCAGCGCCCAGTATATTATATTTTTGAAGTCTTGACCCCGTCAAAGCAAAGATATCCTCACTATCAGAAGCTTGTATATGGGATTTATATGACCACCAAGAAAGTTGCTCACTACTTCTCTGATCATTCCATTACAGTCGTCAGCGACGCTCCATTGTCAGAGATCCTGCATAACAGGGATGCAACTGGTCGAGTGGCAAAATGGGCGATCGAACTCCTTCCCCTAGATATCAAGTTTGAGGCAAAGAAAGCTATCAAGTCCCAGGCAATCGCGGATTTCGTCGCCGAGTGGATTGAACAACAACTGCCGACTCAGGTTCACTCGGAGCATTGGACCATGTTCTTTGACGGTTCCAAGATGCTAAATGGTTCCGGCGCCAGAGTGGTGTTGATCTCCCCCAGAGGAGATAAACTCAGATATGTTCTTCAAATCCACTTTGATTCCTCTAACAACGAGGCAGAATACGAAGCACTTTTATATGGGTTGCGCATGGTCATTTCACTCGGCGTCCGTCGCCTCATGGTCTATGGCGACTCAGATTTGGTGGTCAATCAAGTGATGTAGGAATGGGACGTCAGAAGTCCAGCCATGACTGGTTATTGCAATGCAGTGAGAAAGCTAGAGAAGAAATTCGAGGGGTTAGAGCTTCACCACATACCCCGACTGAAAAATCAAGCAGCTGATGATCTGGCAAAAATAGGTTCCGAAAGAGAAGCCATTCCCAGCAATGTGTTTCTGGAACATACCCACACACAATCAGTCCAGGAGGATCCCTTCGCTGAAGAGGCCCCGCAGCCAAAAAGTGCCACGGATCAGAGTGAAGTTGAAGTTCCAGCTGTGGTCGACCTGGTCATGGAAGTCTTGGTTATCACTCCCGTCTGGACAGAACCGTACATCACGTACATCCTAAGGAAAGAACTCCCAGAAGACGAAGAAGAGGCTCGACAGATCGTCCATCGATCCAAGGCCTTTACAGTCATAAAGGGACAGTTATATAGAGAAAGCGTGACTGGGGTCGGCCAGAAGTGTGTTACACCAGAAGAAGGTCAAATGATCCTTAACGATATCCACTCGGGGACCTGTGGTCATCATGCGTCCTCTCGAACCATTGTGGCTAAAGCATACCATGTGGGGTTCTACTGGCCAAGAGCCAATGAGATGGCGAAAGAGATAGTCGACAAATGTGAAGGATGTCAGTATTACTCCAATATGCCGCACAAGCCCGCGTCAGCCCTGAAAACCATTCCACTCGTCTGGCCCTTCGCTGTTTGGGGGCTGGACATGGTTGGACCACTGAGAACAGGCAGGAGCGGCTTCACTCATGTGCTGGTAGCAGTCGACAAGTTCACCAAATGGATTGAAGCCAAGCCTATCAAGAATCTTGATGCTTGCACCGCTATCAGTTTCATCAGAGAGTTGATATTCAGATATGGAGTTCCACGCAGCATCATCACCGACAACGGGTCAAACTTCGATTCCGACAAATTCAGGGCCTTCTGCGCCTCTCAGGGCACTCGGGTTGACTATGCTTTAGTCGCTCACCCCCAGTCGAATGGGCAAGAAGAAAGGGCAAATGGCCTAATTCTCAAAAGACTGAAACTCCGATTGATGCGCGATCTCAAGCACGCAGCAGGTGCATGGGTCGACGAGCTTCCATCAGTCCTTTGGGGATTGAGGACAACCCCGAATTGATCAACCAGAAGAACCCCATTCTTTCTGGTCTACGAAGCCGAGGCAGTCTTACCGAGTGACCTGCTTCACAACGCTCCCAGAGTCGAGCTCTACTCAGAAGATGAGGCAGAACAAGCCCGGCAGGACGCAGTCGACCTCCTAGAAGAAGAAAGAGAAATGGCCTTGATTCGATCAACCATCTATCAGCAAGACTTGCGTCGATTCCATGCCAGAAACGTGAAGAGCCGAGCCTTCCAAGAAGGAGACTTAGTCCTCCGAGTGGATCAGCAGAAACCACACAAGCTCGCTCCTACTTGGGAAGGCCCCTTCATAGTCACCAGAGTCCTCCACAATGGAGCATACCACCTCTACAATGTCGATCGCCAGATTGATCAGCCATGAGCCTGGAATGCGGAGCTACTCCGCCCCTTTTATACTTGAATTCTCACTCGGATGAGATGTAATAAGAAAAACTCCTGTAGTTTATTTGTCAAAGACAAGAGCGTTATAATTTTCCCAGTGATTATTATTGTTTTTGTTTGCGTAAGAAATCCCCCAGTGGGTGGCTTAGCTGCGAATCCGCTTCGCCTAAGTTTGTAAAAACAGTTTCCTACCGAGTGGCGAGCCAGCCTCCCACTCGGAGGCTTAACTGCGAATCCGTTTCGACTAAGTTTGAAAAAATCCTACCGAGTGGAGAGCAATCCTCCCACTCGGGGGCTTAGCTGTAGTCCAGTACTCACCTAAGTTCTCTCGCTTGGAGACTTAGCTGCAGTCAGGCACTCGCCTAAGTTTGAAAAAATCCTACCGAGTGGAGAGCAATCCTCCCACTCGGGGGCTTAGCTGCAGTCCAGTACTCGCCTAAGTTCTCTCACTTGGAGACTTAGCTGCAGTCAGGCACTCACCTAAGTTTGAAAAAATCCTACTGAGTGGAGAGCAATCCTCCCACTCGGGGGCTTAGCTGCAGTCCAGTACTCGCCTAAGTTCTCTCACTTGGAGACTTAGCTGCAGTCAGGAACTCGCCT
>NC_041382.1:718956842-719061313 GCF_002162155.2 Triticum dicoccoides | reverse complement strand
AATCCTCCCACTCAGGGGCTTAGCTGTAGTCCAGTACTCGCCTAAGTTCTCTCACTAGAAGACTTAACTGCAGTCAGGCACTCGCCTAAGTTTGAAAACATCCTACCGAGTGGAGAGCAATCCTCCCACTCGGGGGCTTAGCTGCAGTCCAGTACTCGCCTAGGTTCTCTCACTAGGAGACTTAGCTGCAGTCCGGCACTCGCCAAATTTGAAAAAAAATCCTACCGAGTGGAGAGCGATCCTCCCACTCGGGGGCTTAGCTGTAGTCCAGTACTCGCCTAAGTACGAAACACATCTCAATCCTCAAGGACGACGAGGGTCGGGTCGACTGCCACCTTCTCCTAGAGAGCTTCACCACAAATACAAGACATGGGTCGACTGCTTTCCTCTCCTTCGGAACTGCGCTGCGAGTGCAAAAGTTGTCTCGAATGAAGAATGGGTTCACTCAGCAGGAGATTCATAAAGATATTCAACGGTAAACCAAGTTCAGATAAATTCTAAAGGTTCCAGACCACAAATCGAAGTACTCGAGCATGCAGCCCGAAAAAGTTTAACGGTTACAAAAACCACTCGGCATTCCGAGGCAAATTTAAGGTGGGACATAAGAGTTTGTTCACTCCGCGGGAGGAGGGCTGGCAGGCTCGACAAACTCATCTAGGTCGACGCCGTCGGCTATCCGAGTGGCTGCAACGATGAAAGTCTCCATAAAGGTTCGGAAGTCATGCTTCTGGGTGTTGGCGACCTTAATTGCTGCCAGCTTGTCTTGTCGCACTGCCTTGCAGTGGACACGAACCAAGGACAGAGCCACATCAGCGCCACACCGAGCAGAAGACTTCTTCCACTCCTGCACTCGGTCAGGGATTCCGTTAAGTCAGGTCATCAGAGACTCGAGATCGTTTTGGAGCGTAGCCTCTAGCCAAAGTGCCGGGTCGATCCGTGACATGGCAACCTTCAGTCGAGCCAAGTAGTCCATGGCACCGTCGATGCGAGATTCCAGTCGGAGCAGATTCATGGCAGTTTCATCTTTCACGGGAGAGTTGATTGGATCCAAACCTGGTTCGATCCGCCCAGTCTCCTCTTCAAAGTTCTGGCAAAACTCTGCATTCACGATCCAAGGATAAGTCAATTTTCATACACTGAGTCGACACAAAAAAACGCCAGTCGGAACTAAATGTGCACCTTCAAGCTTGTTGTACAACTTCTTGGCGAGGCTCCTCAAGTAGCTCTCCAGATCGTCCCTCCTGCGAGCGATGCCTTCCATCTTTTTGTTCAGGTTGAGGTTATCCTTCTTCCAACGTGTACACTCCCTGTTGGCTTCATTCAGAGCAGTCTTCAGCCTGGTATTCTCTTCTTCTAACTGGCCGACCGAAGCCAGCTTCTGTTCGGCCAGAGCGGTCTTGTCGTCAGCCTCCTTACGGGCAGCAGCCAAGTCCTGATCCTTCTTCGCCAGAGCTTCTCTCAATTTTTCTGCAAAGAAATGATGATTGATTCGGAAATAGCAGAAGGGTACTCAAGCCTAAAAACTAACCAGTCGACAAAATCATCTTACCTGCGGCGCCGTCTCTGACCTTTTGCAGCTCTGTCCTGGCCAGCTCCAAATCAAGGTTCAGTTGAATCTGCTGCTTCTCCAAGTCAGCAAAGCGAGCTCCAAGATCGCAAGATTTCTGACATCAAAGGGGAGAAGTTATCGTTACAGCAGAAAAACAACAAAGGCAATAAATACTAAGACTACGGTCGACTGCCAGCAGTCCACCATAGTCTCGGGGACTACACCCAGTGGGTGCACTTAGCGTGCCCCCACCGGTTCTGATCCCACTCGACCGGCCCGCCGAAGTCGAGTTAAAAAAAAAGAGAAAGAAAGTAGAACTCAGACTACAGTCGACTGCCAGCAGTCCACCATAGTCTCGGGGACTACACCCAGTGGGTGCACTTAGCATGCCCCCACCGGTTCTGATCCCACTCGACCGGCCCTGCAAAGTCGAGTGGAAGAGACAAACTACCAGTTTGGTTTATACATTTGGCAAAATACAAAGACTACAGTCGACTGCCAGCAGTCCACCGTAGTCTCCACTAGTCCAAAACTTCAATCGACGCACCCAGTGGGTGTACAGATGCAAAGATTTTCGGAAAGAATCTTCAGATAGCCGACTAACCTGAATGTTGCTCTGGAGAGCCGAGCTGGCATCATAGGCGGCTTGGCTGGCGTCCCGCACCATCTTCATCTTCTCCATCATAATGCCCGCCTGGCGTATGGCTTCCCTAGCAGCATTCACCTCGTCCTCTGGGACATGATGGGTCACAAAAACTGAAGGCGGGTCGACAGGGGCCTGAGCAGTCGAAGAAGAAGGCAAGGCACTTGACAGGGGCTCCGCGAAGGTAACAGAACCCCGATTGACGTCACCAGTGTCCTGAACGACTGGTTCCGCCCTCGACGTCGACTGTAGCGCCTCACCTACAGGAGCTCGCCTACTCTTCCTCGTCAAAGACCTCTCGGGCTCTTCATCATCATCAGGGAGGTCAATAATGTTGGGAGTTGTGCAAAGTTCAAATTGCCAAAATCACATCACCCAATGATGCACGATGCAGTTGAATCGACCAAAGAAAGATAGTATGGCAAAAATCATACCCGGATTAGAAGTGACCGCATCCTCCATCACCTCATCATCATCCCTGTAAGCTGAGGTCCCGGAAGTGGCAGCGCTAACAATTCCAAAGTTCGTCCAGTTAAAACAAGAAAAACAAATAGCGCGGAGCGTCGAGTGAATACAAGGAGAGACACTCACGCGGAGGCGACAGGGATATCGATCTTGATCTTTGGCAGCGCCTTCCGAGTCTTCGGCTCTGCAACTTTGGGTTGCTTTGGCGCCTTCTCAGTCGGGGTTGGTGAAGAGACCCGAGGACGCTTCAAAGTCTGACCAGCCTGAGCAGTTGCCTTGTCGCGGGCACTCGGCCGTTCTTGGTCAAGCTTGGATCGTCTCTCTATGCGAGGAGGCGACTCGACTTCTTCCCCATCACTTGAGTCGTCACTTCCACCATCCCCTTCACCATCAGAAGTCCACTCACCACTTTCGCCACCACTCGCCTCGCCTTCCAAAGCTTGCTCTTGCTCCCCGTTGGGCATTGTATACATTTCAATAATGGCCTGAAAGAAAGCAGGGAGAACAAAGTCAGTCGATGCAATACAGACAGCTGCACGAGTGAATTCAGATTACAAGCAAAAACTCAGAATTAGACCTGCTCTGGTGCACGCGACTGGTCGAATGGGGGAACTCTCCTGGCTCCTCTAGGATTGTCCTTGTTCCCGGTAATGCTCGACAGCCACTTCTCCAGCGTGTCGTCATCGACCTCCTCCGGGTGGATCCAAGTGGAGTCTTCTAGACCCGAATACATCCACATCGGGTGGTCTCGGGCTTGGAGAGGTTGGATGCGCCGCTGAAGGAAGACCTTCAAGAGATCCATACCAGTGACCCCGTCACGAATGAGCTGGACCACTCGGTTGACCAACACCTTCACGTGCGCCTTCTCCTCCAGGAGCACCTTCAAAGGGGAGGGTTTTTCCACTTGGTCCATGGTAAAGGGAGGGAGGCCAGTCGATTGCCCTGGCGTCGACTGGTCTTTGCAGTAGAACCAGGTCGACTGCCATCCGCGAACTGAATCGGGAAGAATCATGGATGGAAGGAGCTTTTTCCCCTCGTCTGGATGCCAAGACCCCCACACATCTGGATCACTTGGGTCCTCTCGTCACTCGGATTAGCCTTTTTTACTGTCTGGGAGTGACAAGTGAAAATATGCTTGAAAAGACCCCAGTGAGGTCGGCAACCCAAGAAGTTCTCACACAAGGAAATGAACGCGGCAAGATAAACGATTGAGTTGGGGGTAAAATGGTGGAGTTGAGCCCCAAAGAAGTTCAGAAACCCTCGGAAGAAAGGATGAGGAGGCAAGGAAAACCCACGGTCGACGTGGGTGGCAAGAAGAACGCGCTCACCCTCCCGGGGTTGCGGCTCGGATTCCTTCCCCGGAAGCCGCGCCGAGTCGTAGGGGATCATCCCTCCCTCGGCCAGGTCGTCGAGGTCTTCTTGGGAGATCCTTGAGTGGATCCAGTCGCCCTGGATCCAACCCTTCGGCAGGCCAGTCCGCGAGGAAGATCCGCCCCGGCTCGTCGCCTTCCCCTTTGACCTCGCCGTCGCCTTCCCCTTTGACCTCGCCGTCGTCTTCTTTGCCTGCTCCAGAGCCGCTGTCTTCTCCTTCACCATTGTCGCTGACGAGACGCGTGTGGCGCGGTGGCGCTGGAGCGAGAGCGAGCGTAGAGAAGAGGCGTGAGGAGGAGAAGAGATAATGGGGCGCACTGTTCGGGAGACTCCGGTCCAACGCCTTATAGGAGGCCGCTTCCGAGTGGCTGACGGGTAGGCCCAGATGGCTCTGTCAAATCCCGTAACGACCGCACGAGCGATACGTGGCGAAAAAGGTGGCGCGGGGATCGAGGCGGCTCCGCTCTATCTCGTCCGATTACTGCGGCCTCCCCCGTCCTGCGTGCTTCCCAAAATTTGGATCCCACTAAATCAGTGGGCAGCAAATAACTTGTCAGACCAAAGATCTCCTCCGCACCGTCACTCGGAGCCTTACAAGTAAAGAAACTCACTCGGCGAAGAATTAAGAATGGATCAAGGCGACTGAAAAGGGAGTTGCTATCATCACTCAGGTCCGTTGATCCGAAACAAGATATGCTCACGGCATAGAAAACGAGTCGGAGAAGTCCTCAACTCCTTCCCCACTCAAACCTCGATCCATTCGGGGGCTAATGATGAAGTTATGTACCTAGGGTAGGGTCATGGACCTATCCTAACTGCCCTACCCAAGGACACCTCTAGAATAAATCACCTTTCAATCGACTTGGAGGTGTTCCACTCGACAGACTCGAAGACATTCGACCAAGAAGCAATTACTCGACCAAGATCCAACCACTCGACGGCCAGGAGACCTAAAGTCACTCCGCACGCTAACGGTCGGTCATTAAGTAGCTTTTATGGTCATCATAGCACTTTATTACTAGCGTTATCAGTAACGTGGGCTGGCCGGGGTCCTGGCGCACTCTATATAAGCCACCCCCCTCCTCCGAGACAAGGGTTCGCACCTCTGTAACTCATACACACATAATCCAGTCGACCGCCTCCGGGCTTCGAGACGTAGGGATTTTACTTCTTTCGAGAAGGGCCTGAACTCGTAAACCTTGCGTCCTTACAACCTCTTCATAGCTAAGACCTCGCCTCTCCATACTTACCCTCTACACTACTGTCAGACTTAGAACCACGACAGACGCGACATGTTCTTTTGTGAAAAACATCCTTACTGTTTGACACGAAAAATAATAACCAACAACGATGGTTATCGTGTTACTATCTCTCTACGCATAAGGGGAAATAAAAAATTGCGGGCGTGCCAGTGTACTAAGTACACAAATAAACAAAGGGAAACATGCATTTTATTAATCTCTCATTGGAGAAACAAAATTACAAGATCCCTTTACATATGCGCTCCGTGGCCTACTTGCACGGCCTGCTTGACCGTGGCGATTGCGGTCTCCTGGTTCCCGAGGCCTCGGAAGGCTCCCGGTTAATTACACCCGCGGGTTGCTCCGCGGGATACCTCCGATTAAGCCGTGTGGTCGTCTTCGTCGTATTCGCTTCGCGTCCTCCATGCATGATGATGGTGATGTGTGTGTGGGCAGCGGCAAAGCCCGTGTCCTCGTCGGTACACGCGCCGCAAGTGGAGTGGCCTTAGCGGTGGCCGCGCCCGCCCTCGCCGTCGTGCCTCGTCGGTCTTGGCAGCGTTGGAGTTGTTGGTGTTGGGGTAGCATGGGTTGCGCTCGGCTTAGACTTCTTGGCGACTTGTTGATTCATCGGGGTGTTCAAGGAGCTACGCCTTGCGGGTGTAACGGTTTGGGGAGACCGGCATCAGTGTAAAAACTAACACGCGCTCACATGGGCGTGGCCGGGGTGGTTGGCACCTCATCTCGGCTAGACGCCAAGTATTCGGCGGTCCGCCAAGACAAAGGGGGCCGCCTCACGAGGCCATGGAATGGTAGCGTTGTAGAGGCCACCTCGCGCTGGGCCGGTGCTACGCCAGGGGTGACCTGTACGCTGGCGACGCCGTGGACCTGTATGTCGCTGCTCTATCCGCCACAGTGGGTGCACCTCTCGTAGGAGGGACCGGCCTTGGACAGCGCCGTTGCAAATTCCAGCTCGATGAAGGATCTGTACGCCATTGACCTGTTCGTCGGGGACGCGTGCCTCGTGAAGGAAGAACCGGTCTTAGACCCGTCCTTGCGGACATTGGTTCCACCAAGGACCTGTACGCCGTGAAGGGAAAGGCGAGTTTCGGGCTGTGTCGTCAGCGAGCTCCAGTTCTGCCACTTCGTCTCCTCCAAGAGCGCGATGCAAAACCTGTACGCCGGTGTACCCTTTGCCATGAACCTGTTCACCGTGGCCCTGTTGGTCGCCATCTGTGCGTCGCGACCTGTACGCCATGAGGTGTTCACCGAGCGCCATGAAGGCCGCCAGGCGGCCGGAGTTAGCGGTTGGGCTGCGTTGTTCGATGGATGTAGCGCCGGTGACGAATGGATGTGGCGCTGGCGAGTCTTCTCTTAGGACGTGCGTGGTGAATGGATGGATCTCCTGATGGATGGATGTGTGCGTTGTGAAGGGCGGCGGCCTTGTGGCGTCTACGCGTGCGTGGTAGAGGACGGGCTGCGTGATATTGAGCTTCGTATCGTCACCTTTCATGGCGCCTACTTGATGAAGTTAATGAACGGTGTGTGATGGCGGGCTCTGGGTTGCCATCTTGAACGGCATCCCTGTGTGACGAAGTAGATGATGGGCTGCATGATGTCGAGCTCTGTGTCGGTGTCGTTGCCGACGCCTGCTTGACGAAGTCGTCGGCGGGCGGCATCCAGGCAGGCTCCGCTGCTTCGTCCTCTATGTATCGATGAAGTGGGCGAAGGGCGTGACGGCGAACCATAGGTCTCCATCTCGAATGGCATCTCTTCGGTGTAACAAGGTAGACGACGGGCTGCATGATGTCGAGCTCCATGTCGCCATCCTCCATGGCGCCGGCTTGACGACATCAATGGTGGGTGGCATCGTGGCGTGTTCCATGTCGTCGTCTTCCGCGGCACCATCTTTGATGAAGTGGACGTAAACGGCGTTGGCGACCTCGGTGCCGTCAACCTCCATGGCGCCGGCTCGACGACATCAACGGTGGGCGGCGGTGTCGCGTCGCTCCATGTCGTCTTCTACAGCGCCGCGGTAACGAAGTGGACGCAAGGGGTGATGGAGACCTTGATGCCGTCGACCTTCATGTCATCGTCCTCCACGGCCACCGGTGGCTCCATCTCTGGCGGGCCCTCCGATCTCCTTGCTGCCACCAGGGGCGCGTCTCCGCCTTGTCTTCTCTGCTGATGTTTGTGTGTGCCGGACTCCTCCGCTTTCCAGCTGTTCTTCTTGTGTAGCATCTGATAGATCAAAGGCATAGTAACAAATAGAATTAGTCAGCGAGGCTTGGTCTTCTCCCGTTTGTTCATCTCCTCGGGCGCCTGCCATGGGTAGACCGTCGCCGTGGCCGGCATCTCTTCCTCCTCAGATTGCCATCGCTGCCACAATTTCTGGGGCGTTCCTTCTGGATCCCTCCCTGTGCCTCCTGGTGCGAGGCCTGATGGATGGATGTATGCCACCATCTTCAAGTACTCTCGAGGGTGCCTCCTTGGGTTCCTGCCTGCTACCCAGACGAGGCACGCAGGAGGAGCTGCTGCAAACCTCCATGCCCAGGTGCTGCTCCTGGACCCTTGTACGTGTATGTGTTTCTTCGCCTGATACACAAGAGAGATGAATATATTTATTGTTAGTTAACCTGAGAGATGGTACTCCAGTTGTATCTTGACACACGCTCATCCGCAGGTCGGTCGCCACCAGCGTGTTCCGCTTGCTGCCCGTCCTCCTTGTCACCGGCGCAGCCACTGGCCGGACAGGCAAGGGCAATGGGACGTGTGTGTGAGCGAGGGCGCCGGCGGTGGCCACGGCCTCGCGTCTTGACGTGTGTTGCCACCATAGCGGCGCCGGCGAGCGCATCACTCCTTTGGCCTCCGTGATCTCCTTGCCGCATGTGCTGCCGCCGGAAAGGACCAGGTCGCGTGGGTTGCCCGACAAGCATGCTGCGTCATGGTTGCCCTTCGACCCCTCAAGGCACATCGCTCATCTACATGTCGACGCTGCCGCAATCGGGCGCTTCTTCTCTTCGTGTGTACCTCCTTCCCGCTGCCGCGTCCTGCGTACGTGAGCTCCACCCCTCCCTGAACCCTGGAAAAACAATGACAAAGAAAACACATGTACTAGGAGGAAAAGGGTGATGAGGGCGTCGTGGCCACTGCCGACGCGCCGGCCAAGATTGGGCAGTTTCCGAGTCGTCATTCCTGGCGCCGCCGCTTCTCCTTATCTGATCGGCCTCGGCGCTGCCGCAGCACCTGTACATCTCCTCCGACAAGATGCCAACTCTCATCGACGCTGCCGCAGGGGCGCGTCTCCTCCTGGGTGTCTCTCCATCCTCCCCCTTCTCGCTATTGCCTCCCCTGTATTTATAGGCCGAGAGGGGTAGCTACGGCCATGGTGCAGCAACTGCTTGGTCGTTCCGATTTCTGTGGACTAGATAGAGATGAATCGTTTGCGTGATCTCAGCAGCTCCGTTGATGCTTATCTTCTTTTTTTTTGACGTGCACACCCCGACGGGCTAACCAGGCGTACGTACCGGCTGTCGCGGACGCCGCATATAGCCGGGCGGTGTATAGACCGTACTTCCTACAAGTCTGCATGCAAAAGAAAATCAAAAGAAAAACAATACGTACATTACCTGATCGCCGATGGTACATGATTTCCAAGCTGAGGTACACGTAGGTATTCGGAGATGTATAAATACACGCCGGCCAGGGCGCCGGTATTCATGTACGTATACTTGCGTATGCGTTGATGATATGCTTACGTGCATGTATGGATGGATATACGAGCTAAACAAGCTAACTGTACCTACATGCGTATGAAGAAACGATTAGCTGCTAATGACTGGTATGCAAGTATGTGTGAATATGCATGGCTCTTTCTTCTTTTTTTTAAAGTGCCACACATAACTATTTTGACTTAAATGGTACAAAAATGGGTCGAACACTTACTTTTCATTGAATTGCATATATCCCTTATTTGACAGAAAAGGGTCGTTTAAGAAAAAAAAAACGCACACCCGCAGGTATTCAAACTCATGCCAGGCCGTTCACAGCGCGCCTCCGCTGCCGCTGCGCCACTGTATCATTTGATTCAAAGGGCACAAGTATACCACTTTGTACTTTGCGCAGCTTCGTTTTTTGTATATGTTTTTTTCGTATTTCTTTTATCCTGTTTGTGTATTCTTCGGGCCATCGTAGCGTCAAGCAGTGCCGAGGTTCCATTTTTTGTATTTGTACTATAACGATATGAACTTTGTATTTGAACAATCTTTTTTGACTAGTTTATCTGTATTATGTCCAGCTTGCTGTTGTGAGTCCTTATTTGTTCTTCTGACAAACTTAACTATTATTTTCAGCTTATGGTGCAGTGCTCGGTACTAAGATGAAGAGAGAGAAAATTTATAACAGTAAACTAGAAGGAGAAGTCCTACAAATATATGTTACACACAGTTAATATTGAACTAATAAAATATTAACATGAGCTGCATGAGATTCACAACAGTAATGGAATATTCACGTGAGCAAGAGATTCCTTGCCTGGTGGGTGTGAATGCGCGTTTACTTTGGGTTTTCAAATTTTTAAAAAGTCATATCTTTCAAACCGCGCATCGAAATTCGGATCCGTCTTCACCGTGGATTCCTCGTGGCGATAATTTTAAAACTAGATCCTGCATGAGTATGTTTCGATGAAATTTTTTCAATGCCAACTTTGGTGCTATGTGGTGCAACTTTAGTACTGAATGATGCAACTTTTTAAAAAACTTGTTTTTTGGAGCTGCATGATCCAACTTTCTATGAAGTTGCAACTTAGCAACCATGATAACGTAGTGTGCAAATAGTCTACTACCCCGGCCAACAACCTAGTAGTTGATGTGCAACCCTTGTCCGTACTCGTGGATGTCTAGTTTTTCATTCTTGGTACACCCTGCCCCACCCCCTACTAATGCTATGTGCAACATAGTCTGTTATTCACGCCAACTGCCTATTAGTCCTTCCCCTCCCTTGTTGTGGATATGTAGTTTCAGTTAGTGGGGGCAACAGACGAAGTTGCACAAGTATGCTAGGCAGTTGGCCTGGGCAACATACGAAGTTGCACATCTCACATGCAAGATAGTTGGATGGTGAAAACTCCATATTCATGAGGGTAGTGAAAAATTCCATATAGACAGGATGCTAAAGTTGTACATCTCACTAGAAGGGGTGGTTTGGCCTAGGTGCTAGCTGGGAAACTACACATTCACGGGGATACAAGGAAAAAATTGCACATCAATGTTAGACAATTGGCCGTGGCAGTATCTGAAGGTGCACATCCATTGGTAGGTAGTTGGCTAATGCAGCAAACCGTGGAAGCACATCCACGGGCAGAAACAAAGTTGCACATCAACTACTAGCTAGTTGCCCTGGCCAAAAATGAGGTCGCACATCTCACTCGAAGGAGTTAGTTTGGGGGTGGAGGTGCCATCAATGAAAACAGCACATCCATGGGGTAGGTGAAAAGTTGCACATCCACTGTCAGTAGTTGCACATCGACTTTATACAGTTACACAAAATGGGGACTGAATTGCACACAAGAAAAATTCATCGAATCCATGCGGGATTAGTTTCGAAGAATGCGCCGCGAGAGTTCCAATGGTGAAAACAGATCTCACTTTCCATGTGCGGTTTGAAAGTTATGTTTTTTTAAATTCGAAAACTCAATTTAAGTGTGTTCACACTTGTTTACATGGGTGCTTTGCAAAAAATTATGTTCACACCTATTCACTTTTACTAATATGGAATAGGGGGACAAACTATTTCCATTGATAGATTGGAGGACAAAATATTTCCTTTTTCGGCCGGCCACTCCGAAGCGCTAAAAAGGGGTTATACCATATTAAGAAAATGGTCATCACATCCTATAATTAAAAAGATGTTCATTGCATCATATATTGAAACGTTCATCGTGTTTTACAAAAGCGTATCGTTTAATATATATTTTGAACATTATTTAATATACAATGATCTTATTTAAAAATAAGATGCACCTTATTTAAATATACGATGAACTTTTGAGCATGACCTGAGTTATTAATTCAAACAGATCATTATAGTTCTCTAGAAGTATGCTCTTGTGCATGGCCTGAGTGGATAATTTAGTAGTTCCTCTTCCTCATACATCTTGCATCTTTTCTTCCACCAGCCCCTGTCTCCTGCAAAAACCACAACAGAATCCAACCGTCACAGTTCAAACCTACAAGTTTAGCTCCAAACAGATGAAAAAATACTTTTTTTAGAACAAAATAAAAAACAAGTAGAACAAGGCAAAAAATACAGGGAAACAACTGACCTCCAGCACGGTACCACAGAAGTAGAGTATATGCACGTACTATATTTTGAATATTATTTAATACTAGTAAGTGTGCACGTGCAACTCGTGTCTTGAATAATATAAATGATAACAATTGGGCAAATTTATAAACTATAATGGATGTTATACAATTTCTCCATAACTTCAAATATTATGTCAACTAAAACTGTTTTTCATCCATTGTTTAGATCATACATAGTATTTGTAAAAATTCCACTGGTCACATAAACAATAATAGGTATACTCATTTCATAATAAAAATTCCAACTTGTGTGTTAAGGACTAAAACCGTAAAACCCTGCTCATAAAAAGATAATCCATAAACCCCGCAAAAAAGATAATCCATAAAACGTGTTGAACAGTCACGAAATCAAGACAATAAATGAATGAATAGGTCCTCTAATTTAGGCTCCAGGCAATGTGGAGGTAGCTCCGGTAATACTTGTTCGGCTTCTACTGCACGTAGATCCTCTCGTTTGTCCTCATAACCGGCTACAAGGTGAACTCAACCACATCAGATGCCACTATCCCGTCATTTGCACCATCGACACGACAACCAGCACCAACACCTTTACACTCTCCTTCGTCCTTTCATCACCGGCAAGAACCTATATCCTGCTATACCCTGTCCAACCACGCCACACACCGCCCTTGACATGCAGATCCACATCATGGTGAGATGCGCACTATACTGATCCAGGCGCGACTGTATAGGCGAGCAAAGTTCCAACGCTACAGTCATTGGCATTATACAACCAGAATATACATCTAACAATATGTAAATTACCATAGAATCATAGTCAAAGTACCAGATCGGAAATGTAATTGTCGAAGTCCAGTGATACCCATCACTTGACGAAAGATATAGGGGTGTTCAATGCACTTGGAGGAAAAATTATTAAATATAAAATTCAAGCATAAGGGTTCACAATGGTACATTCTTCCTGGAGTGAGGCATACTATGCCACTAAAATATTGATGTTAAGAAGGCAGTTAAGACTATTCTCTAAGCAAATGTAATTTTGTGTATTCCTTCTAAATAGTACATCAAGGCAGAGTATGACAATTTAGAATTTTGGAGGCTAAGGTAGAGTACATCTATTAGCAGTGTTATTGTGTAGGTCAAGGAAGAGTATGACAACTTAGAATTTAAATGCATGTCATAGAATCTTCCTTTTCAAAAATACCCATCTTTACTTTTAAAGTGTGTTGATTTTTTCAAATTTATATTTAGGAACTATGGCTAAGGAGAAGCTTCATAATTAGAAAACAACAGTCAAAATTAAAAAAATACATACTAGATGAGCGTAAATCAACTTATTTGGCATTATGGTTTTAAATAAGAAATATTATCGACCCTCTACGGAACACCCTCAATGAAGTGTCCTAAAATAGACCCTCAGTAGAATTCTTACCATTGACATGTGAAAGAAAATTGGCGGGCCTGGAATTGGTCCTATCGAGATTGATATTGTTCCACCCATGATGATGGGCCTGGAAAAATTAAGCATGAACTTTCCTTTCTTCTCCCGAGTCCCACCCCTTTTAAAACCTAGGGGTTTCCCCCTTCCCCCTTTATAACCCCAAAATCTTGCAAAGTCCGCGAAGCCGCCGCCGCAAAAAACCAACATGATGTTCTTCATTTAAACTACATTGGTCTCTACTCTCGTCTTCTCCGTTAAGTCGAATGCCCCTTGAAGAGGTCTAATATTCATATCCATCAAGATTTAAATTGATCCACGACGCTTGGTAAGCCCAAAAGTATATCTGACCTATGCTAGCGTAGTTAGATCTTTGTGAAGGAAATATGCCCTAGAGGCAAAAATAAAGTTGTTATTTATATTTCCTTATATCATGATATATGTTTATTATTCATGCTAGAATTGTATTAACCAGAAAATTGATACATGTGTGAATACATAGACAAAACAAAGTGTCCCTAGTATGCATCTACTTAACTAGCTCGTTAATCAAAGATGGTTAAGTTTCCTAACCATAGACATGTGTTGTCATTTGATGAACGAGATCACATCATTAGGAGAATGATGTGATGGACAAGACCCATCCGTTATCTTAGCATAATGATCGTTGAGTTTTATTGCTATTGCTTTCTTCATGACTTATACATATTCCTCTGACTATGAGATCATGCAACTCCCATATACAGGGGGAACACCTTGTCTGCTATCAAACGTCACAATGTAACTGCGTGATTATAAAGATGCTCTACAGGTGTCTCCGAAGGTGTTTGTTGGGTTGGCATATATCGAGATTAGGATTTGTCACTCCGAGTATCAGAGAGGTATCTTAGGGCCCTCTCGGTAATGCACATCACTATAAGCCTTGCAAGCAATGTGACTAATGATTTAGTTGCGGAATGATGCATTACGGAACGAGTAAAGAGACTTGCCGGTAACGAGATTGAAGTAGGTATGATGATACCGACGATTGAATCTCGGGCAAGTAACATACCGATGACAAAGGGAATAACGTATGTTATTTTGCGGTTTGACCAATAAAGATCTTTGTAGAATATGTGAAAACCAATATGAGCATCAGAATTCCGCTATTGGTTATTGATCAGAGATGTGTCTCGGTCATGTCTACATAGTTCTCGAACCCATAGGGTCCGCACGCTTAACATTCGATGATGATTTGTATTATGAGTTATGTGTTTTGGTGATCGCTGTTTTTTCGGAGTCCCGGATGAGATCACGGACGAGAGCTAAAGATTGATATGTTCGAAGGTAGTATTCGGACACCGGAAGGGTTCCGGAGTGTATCGGGTACATACCGGAGTACTAGAGGGGTTACCGGAACCCCCCGGTGAAAGATATGGGCCATATGGGCCATAGGAGGGGGGCTAACCAACCCACAAGGGGCTGGTGCACCCCCCAGAAGGGAGGAGGTCAAATTGGTTTAGGGAAGGGGGCGCCACCCCCTTTCCTTCTCCTACTCCCACTCCTTCATTTTCCCTCCGGTGAAGAAAGGAAGGGGGGGCGAACCCTACTAGGACTAGGAGTCCTAGTAGGAATCCCCCCATGGGGCACCCCTCTTGGCCGGCCACCCCCTCCTCCCCTCCTTTATATACGGGGGCGGGGGGCACCCCAAAGGCACATCAATTGTTCTCTTAGCCGTGTGCGGTGCCCCCCTCCACAGTTTACTCCTCCGGTCATAGCGTCGTAGTGCTTAGGCGAAGCCCTCGGTAGATCAAATCACCATCACCGTCACCACGCCGTCATGCTGATGGAACTCTCCCTCGACCCTCTGTTGGATCAAGAGTTCGAGGGACGTCATCGATCTGAACGTGTGCTGAACTCGAAGGTGCCGTATGTTCGGTACTAGATCGGTTGGATCATGAAGACGTTCGACTACATCAACCGTGTTAACCTAACGCTTCCATTTTCGGTCTACGAGGGTACGTGGACACACTCTTCCCCTGTCGTTGCTATGCATCTCCTAGATAGATCTTGCATGTTCGTAGGAATTTTTTTGAAATTGCATGCTACGTTCCCCAACAGTGGCATCCGAGCCAGGTCTATGCATATATGATATGCACGAGTAGAACAGAAAGAGTTGTGGGCGATAATAGTCATACTGCTTACCACCAATGTCTTATTTTGATTGGGCGGTATTGTTGGATGAAGCGGCCCGGACCAACATTACATGAGACCGGTTCTACCAACGTGTTTTTGCACACAGGTGGCTGGCGGGTGTATGTTTCTCCAACTTTAGTTGAATCGAATTTGACTACGGCTGGTCCTTGTTTAAGGTTAAAACAACACACTTGACAAAAAAAGTTATGGTTTTGATGTGTAGGTAAGAACGGTTCTTGCTAGAAGCCCGTAGCAGCCACATAAAGCTTGCAACAACAAAGTAGAGGACGTCTAACTTATTTTTGCAGGGCTTATTGTGATTTGATATGGTCAAGACATGATGTGATATAGGTTATTGTATGAGATGATCATGTTTGTAATAGTTATCGGCAACTGGCAGGAGCCTTATGGTTGTCGCTTTAATGTATGAAATGCAATCGCCATGTAATTGCTTTAATTTATCACTATGCGGTAGCGATAGTCGTAGAAGCAATAGTTGGCGAGACGACAACGACGCTATGATGGAGATCAAGGTGTCAAGCCGGTGACGGTGGAGATCATGATGGTGCTTTGGAGACGGAGATGAAAGGCACAAGATGATTGGTGGCCATATCATCTCACATATTTTGATTGCATGTGATGTTTATCTTTTACGCATCTTATTTTGCTTAGTACGGCGGTACCATTATAAGATAATCCCTTACTAAATTTCAAGGTACATGTGTTCTCCCTGAGTATGCACCGTCGCTACAATTCGTCGTGCCCGGACACCAGGGACGGATTCAAGGGGGGACGAGGGGGGGCTAGACCCCCCTCCCAACGATCGTGTCGCCCCTTTAATAGGGGTTGTTGTTCGCTAATTTTTCCTCTTAGTCAACCGACTGTGGGCTGTTTAGCCCCCCTGTCCCTGTGTTGTTTGTTAACAAGAAGCCCAAAACAGTGAGTAGCATTGTAGCCCATCATAGAAGATAAATGGGCCAGTTAGTAGCAGGCTAGCAGCAGTCGTTCTCTCAAAATAAGAAGCGATATGTGTAGAGATAAATGAGCCACGTACAAACATGTAACTATAATCGCTAGGTTTCCAAACTGCCTCGTGCAACCTAGTGTCACGCTTGTACCTTGCCTTGCCTGATATCGATCTTTTCGTGATTCCATCCCATGGCCGTCAAGATAATTGGAGAAGGGAAGGGGACAGCCGCTGGTAAGCGCAGATCATGTACAGATGAGCGGCAACAAATGAGGAAGAAAGGTTCTAGTTGAATCGGTGAGTTGATCCCATCAATTACAGGGAAATTAATGAGATTTCGTAATGTGTTATCGACCACATTGTATTAGTGATAATTATTAGTTTGTAAGATCTTCTGTTTCTAGAGTTGTGAATTTGTTTTTGTCATTAAGAAAATAATTTGTAATGTGTTTCTAGAATTTTTTTTGTCATGTGAATGGAATTAATAAATAAAATTGAGCATGATTGTACACGTTGTTTCCATTAGACCAGACCCTAAAATTTTCTACCACAACATAGCAGTTGCGCATGAATTAGTGTGAAACCTCGCCCCCGCCTATGCCGAAATCCTGGCTCCGTCCCTGCCGGACACCACATGATGATCGGGTGCGATAAGCTGTACGTTCACATACAACGGTTAAACTTGACGAGCCTAGCATATGCAGATATGGCCTCGGGACACTGAGACCGAAAGGTAGAACGTGAATCATATAGTAGAATACTCGGGTTAAACTTGACGAGCCTAGCATATGCAGATATGGCCTCGGGACACTGAGACCGAAAGGTAGAACGTGAATCATATAGTAGATATGATCAACATAGAGATGTTCACCATTGAAAACTACTTCATCTCACATGATGATCAGACATGGTTTAGTTGATATGGACCACGTGATCATTTAGATGACTAGAGGGATGTCTATATATGTGGGAGTTCTTAAGAAATATGATTAATTGAACTTAATTTATCATGAACTTAGTCCTGATAGTATTTGCACATCTATGTTGTAGATCAATAGCTTGCGTATAGCTCCCCTGTTTTATTTTTGATATCTTCCTAGAGAAAACTAAGTTGAAAGATGATAGTAGCAATGATGTGGACTAGGTCCGTGATCTTCGTGTTGGAAATATGCCCTAGAGGCAATAATAAAATGGTTATTATTATATTTCTTTGTTCATGATAATTGTCTATTGTTCATGCTATAATTGTGTTATCCGGAAATCGTAATACATGTGTGAATACATAGACCACAACACGTCCCTAGTGAGCCTCTAGTTGACTAGTTCGTTGATCAAAAGATAGTCATGGTTTCCTGACTATGGACATTGGATGTCATTGATAACGGGATCACATCATTAGGAGAATGATGTGATGGACAAGACCGAATCCTAAGCATAGCTCATAGATCGTGTAGTTCGTTTGCTATAGCTTTTCTGAATGTCAAGTATCATTTCCTTAGACGATGAGATTGTACAACTCCCGGATACCGTAGGAGTGCCTTGGATGTGCCAAACATCACAACGTAACTAGGTGACTATAAAGGTACATTACATGTATCTCCAAAAATGTCTGTTGGGTTGGCATGAATCGAGACTGGGATTTGTCACTCCGTATGACGGAGAGGTATCTCTGGGCCCACTCAGTAATGCATCATCATAATGAGCTCAATGTGATCAAGTGGTTGATCACAGGATCATGCATTATGATACGAGTAAAGTGACTTGCCGGTAACGAGACTGAACAAGGTATTGGGATACCGACGATCGAGTCCAGGGCAAGTAACGTACCGATTGACAAAGGGAATTGTATACGGATTGATTGAATCCTCGACATCGTGGTTCATCCGAAGAGATCATCGTGGAGCATGTGGGAGCCAACATGGGTATCCAGATCCCGCTATTGGTTATTGACCGGAGAGTCATCTCGGTCATGTCTGCATGTCTCCCGAACCCGTAGGGTCTACACACTTAAGGTTCGGTGACGCTAGGGTTGTTAGGAAGACTTGTATGTGAATACCGAATGTTGTTCGGAGTCCCGAATGAGATCCCGGACGTCACGAGGAGTTCCGGAATGGTCCGGAGGTGAAGATATATATGTAGGAAGTTGTCATACGGTCACCTAAAAGGTTCGGGGGCATATCGGTATTGTACCGGGGCCACCGGAGGGGTTCCGGGGGTCCACCGGGAGGGGCCACCTCTCTCGGAGGGCCTAATGGGCTGTAGAGGAAAGGGAACCATCCCTACATGGGCTGGCCGCATCCCCCCCTTGGGCCCATGCGCCTAGGGTTGGGGGGGAAACCCTAAAGGGGGCGCCCCCCTTGCTTGGGGGGCAAGCCCCCTCCCTTGGCCGCCGCCCCCCCTCTAGATCTCATCTAGAGGGTGCCGGCCCCATTCCTCCTTCCCCTATAAATAGAGGGGCAAGGGGAGGGCTGCACATAACATCCAAGGCGCAGCCCCTCCCCTCCCCAACACCTCTCCTCCTCTGTAAGAGCTTGGCGAAGCCCTGCCGGAGTACTGCAGCTTCACCACCACCACGCTGTCGTGCTGCTGTTGGAGCCCTCTCCCTCAACCTCTCCCTCCTCCTTGCTGGATCAAGGCGCATGAGACGTCCTCGCTCCATACTTGTGTTGAACGCGGAGGTGCCGTCCGTTCGGCGCTAGGATCTTCGGTGATTTGGATCACGACGAGTACGAGTCCATCAACCCCGTTCTCTTGAACGCTTCCGCTCGTGATCTACAAGGGTATGTAGATGCACTCCTCTCTCCCTCATTGCTAGATGACTCCATAGATTGATCTTGGTGATGCATAGAAAATTTTAAAATTCTGTTACGTTCCCCAACAGTGGCATCATGAGCTAGGTCTATGCGTAGTTACTATGCACGAGTAGAACACAAAGCAGTTGTGGGTGTCGAAATTGTCAATTTGCTTGCCGTTACTAGTCTTGTCTTGATTCGGCGGCATCGTGGGATGAAGTGGCCCGGACCGACCTTACATGTACGCTTACGTGAGACTAGTTCCACCGATTGACATGCACTAGTTGCATAAGGTGGCTGGCGGGTGTCTGTCTCTCCCACTTTAGTCGGATCGGACTCGATGAACAGGGTCCTTATGAAGGGTAAATAGAAATTGGCAATTGACGTTGTGGTTTTGGCGTAGGTAAGAAACGTTCTTGCTAGAAACCTGTAGCAGCCACGTAAAAACTTGCAACAACAATTAGAGGACGTCCAACTTGTTTTTGCAGCAAGTGTTTTGTGATGTGATATGGCCAAAGGATGTGATGAATGATATATGTGATGTATGAGATGATCATATTCTTGTAATAGGAATCACGACTTGCATGTCGATGAGTATGACAACCGGCAGGAGCCATAGGAGTTGTCTTTATTTATTTATGCCCTGCGTGTCAACATAAACGTCATGTAATTACTTTACTTTATTGCTAAAGCGTTAGCCATAGTAGTAGAAGTAATAGATGACGAGACAACTTCAAGAAGACACGATGATGGAGATCATGGTGTCATGCCGGTGACAACGATGATCATGGAGCCCCGAAGATGGAGATCAAAAGGAGCAAATGATATTGGCCATATCATGTCACTATTTGATTGCATGTGATGTTTATCATGTTTTACATCTTATTTGCTTAGAACGACGGTAGCTTAAATAAGATGATCCCTCAAAATAATTTCAAGAAAGTGTTCCCCCTAACTATGCACCGTTGCGAAGGTTCGTTGTTTCGAAGCACCACGTGATGATCGGGTGTGATAGATTCTAACGTTCGAATACAACGGGTGTAAGCCAGATTTACAGACGCAATACACTTAGGTTGACTTGATGAGCCTAGCATGTAAAGACATGGCCTCGGAACACAGAAGACCGAAAGGTCGAGCCTGAGTCGTATAGAAGATATGATCAACATGAAGATGTTCACCGATGTTGACTAGTCCGTCTCATGTGATGATCGGACACGGCCTAGTTATCTCGGATCATGTTATACTTAGATGACTGGAGGGATGTCTATCTGAGTGGGAGTTCATTGAATAATTTGATTAGATGAACTTAATTATCATGAACTTAGTCTAAAATCTTTACAATATGTCTTGTAGATCAAATGGCCCACGTTGTCCTCAACTTCAACGCGTTCCTAGAGAAAACCAAGCTGAAAGGCGATGGCAGCAACTATACGGACTGCGTCCGGAACCTGAGGATCATCCTCGTAGCTGCCAAGAAAGATTATGTCCTAGAAGCACCGCTTGGTGACGCACCCGTCCCACAGAACCAAGGCGTTATGAACGCTTGGTAGTCACGTGCTGATCATTACTCCCTCGTTCAGTGCGGCATGCTTTACAGCTTAGAACCGGGGCTCCAAAAGCGTTTTGAGAGACACGGAGCATATGAGATGTTTGAAGAGCTGAAAATGGTTTTTCAAGCTTATGCCCGGGTCGAGAGATATGAAGTCTCCGACAAGTTTTTCAGCTATAAGATGGAGGAAAATAGTTCTGTCAGTGAGCACATACTCAAAATGTCTGGGTTGCATAACCGCTTGACTCAGCTAGGAGTTAATCTCCCGGATGACGCGGTCATTGACAGAATCCTTCAGTCGCTTCCACCGAGCTACAAGAGCTTTGTGATGAACTTCAATATGCAGGGGATGGAAAAGACCATTCCTGAGGTATATTCAATGCTGAAATCAGCAGAGGTAGAAGTCAAAAAGGAACATCAAGTGTTGATGGTGAATAAAACCACTAAGTTCAAGAAAGGCAAGGGTAAGAAGAACTTCAAGAAGGGCGGCAAGGGAGTTGCCGCGCCCGGTAAGCAAGCTGCCTGGACGAAGCCAAAGAATGGACCCAAGCCCAAGACTGAGTGTTTTTATTGCAAGGGAAGTGGTCACTGGAAGCGGAACTACCCCAAATACTTAGCAGACAAGAAGGACGGCAAAACGAAAGGTATATGTGATATACATGTAATTGATGTGTACCTTACCAGTACTCGTAGTAGCTCCTAGGTATTTGATACCGGTGCGGTTGCTCACATTTGTAAGTCAAAGCAGGAGCTGCGGAATAAGCGGAGACTGGCGAATGACGAGGTGACGATGCGTGTCGGGAATGGTTCCAAGGTCGATGTGATCGCCGTCGGCACGCTACCTCTACATTTACCTACGGGATTAGTTTTAAACCTCAATAATTGTTATTTAGTGCCAGCTTTGAGCATGAAGATTGTATCAGGATCTCATTTAATTCGAGATGGCTACTCATTTAAATCCGAGAATAATGGTTGTTCTATTTATATGATAGATATGTTTTATGGTCATGCTCCGATGGTGAATGGTTTATTCTTAATGAATCTCGAGCGTAATGCTACACATATTCGTAGTGTGAATACCAAAAGATGTAAGGTTGATAATGATAGTCCCACATACTTGTGGCACTGCCGCCTTGGTCACATAGGTGTCAAACGCATGAAGAACCTCCATGCAGATGGACTTTTAGAGTCTCTTGATTACGAATCATTTGACACGTGCGAACCATGCCTCATGGATAAAATGACCAAGACTCCATTCTCAGGAACAATGGAGCGAGCAACCAACTTATTGGAAATCATACATACTGATGTGTGCGGTCCAATGAGTGTTGAGGCTCGCGGTGGCTATCGTTATGTTCTCACTCTCACTGATGACTTGAGTAGATATGGGTATATCTACTTAATGAAACACAAGTTTGAGACCTTTGAAAAGTTCAAGGAATTTCAGAGTGAGGTTGAGAATCAACATGACAGGAAAATCAAGTTCTTGCGATCAGATCGTGGGGGAGAATACTTGAGTCACGAATTTGGCACACACTTAAGAAAATGTGGAATAGTTTCACAACTCACGCCGCCTGGAACACCTCAGCATAATGGTGTGTCCGAACGTCGTAATCGCACTCTATTAGATATGGTGCGATTTATGATGTCTCTTACCGATTTACCGCTGTCATTTTGGGGATATGCTTTAGAGACTGCCGCATTCACTTTAAATAGGGCTCCGTCGAAATTCGTTGAGACGACACCGTGTGAATTATGGTTTGGGAAGAAACCTAAGCTGCCGTTTCTAAAAGTTTGGGGATGCGATGCTTATGTCAAGAGACTTCAACCTGAAAAGCTCGAACCCAAATCGGAAAAATGCGTCTTCATAGGATACCCTAAAGAAACTGTTGGGTATACCTTCTACCTCAGATCCGAAGGCAAGATCTTTGTTGCCAAGAATGGGTACTTTCTAGAGAAAGAGTTTCTCTCAAAAGAAATAAGTTGGAGGAAAGTAAAACTTGATGAAGTATTGCCTCTTGAACCGGTAAGTGGCGCAGCTCAAGAAAATGTTCCTGAAGTGCCTGCACCAACTAGAGAGGAAGTTAATGATGATGATCATGAGACTTCAGATCAAGTTGCTACTGAACTTCGTAGGTCCATGAGGACACGTTCCGCACCAGAGTGGTACGGCAACCCTGTCTTGGAAATCATGTTGTTAGACAACGGTGAACCTTCGAACTATGAAGAAGCAATGGCGGGCCCGGATTCCGACAAATGGCTGGAAGCCATGAAATCCAAGATAGGATCCATGTATGAAAATGAAGTATGGACTTTGACTGACTTGCCCGATGATCGGCGAGCCATAGAAAATAAATGGATCTTTAAGAAGAAGACAAAGGCGGATGGTAATGTGACCATCTATAAAGCTCGGCTTGTCACTAAGGGTTATCGACAAGTTCAAGGGGTTGACTAGGATGAGACTTTCTCACCCGTAGCGAAGCTGAAGTCCGTCCGAATCATGTTAGCTATTGCCGCATTCTATGATTATGAGATATGGCAAATGGATGTCAAAACGGCATTCCTTAATGGTTTCCTTAAGGAAGAATTGTTTATGATACAGCCGGAAGGTTTTGTCGATCCTAAGAATGCTGACAAGGTGTGCAAGCTCCAACGCTCGATTTATGGGCTGGTGCAAGCATCTCGGAGTTGGAACATTCATTTTGATGAGATGATCAAAGCGTTTGGGTTTATGCAGACTTATGGAGAAGCCTGCATTTACAAGAAAGTGAGTGGGAGCTCTGTAGCATTTCTCATATTGTATGTGGATGACATACTGTTGATGGGAAATGATATAGTATTCTTGGAGAGCATAAAGGCCTACTTGAACAAGTGTTTTTCAATGAAGGACCTTGGAGAAGCTTCTTATATATTAGGCATCAAGATCTATAGAGATAGATCGAGAAGCCTCATTGGTCTTTCACAGAGTACGTACCTTGACAAGATATTGAAGAAGTTCAAAATGGATCAGTCAAAGAAGGGGTTCTTGCCTGTATTGCAAGGTACGAGATTGAGCACGGCTCAATGCCCGACCACGGCAGAAGATAGAGAAAAGATGAGTGTCGTCCCCTATGCCTCAGCCATAGGGTCTATCATGTATGCTATGCTGTGTACCAGACCTGATGTAAACCTTGCCGTAAGTTTGGTAGGAAGGTACCAAAGTAATCCCGGCATGGAACACTGGACAGCGGTCAAGAATATCCTGAAGTACCTACAAAGGACTAAGGAAATGTTTCTCGTTTATGGAGGTGACGAAGAGCTCGTCGTAAAGGGTTACGTCGATGCTAGCTTCGAAACAGATCTGGATGACTCTAAGTCAGAAACCGGATACGTGTATATTTTCAATGGTGGGGCAATAAGCTGGTGTAGTTGCAAGCAAAGCGTTGTGGCGGGATCTACATGTGAAGCGGAGTACATAGCAGCCTCGGAGGCAGCACAAGAAGCAGTCTGGATGAAGGAGTTAATTACCGACCTAGGAGTCATACCCAATGCGTCGAGCCCGATGACTCTCTTTTGTGACAACACTGGAGCTATTGCCCTTGCCAAGGAGCCCAGGTTTCACAGGAAGACCAGGCATATCAAGCGTCGCTTCAACTCCATTCGTGAAAGTGTTCAAAATGGAGACATAGAGATTTTTAAAGTACATACGGACCTGAATGTAGCAGATCCATTGACTAAACCTCTCCCTAGAGCAAAACATGATCAACACCAGAACTGCATGGGTGTTCGATTCATCACAATGTAACTAGAATATTGACTCTAGTGCAAGTGGGAGACTATTGGAAATATGCCCTAGAGGCAATAATAAAATGGTTATTATTATATTTCTTTTTTCATGATAATTGTCTATTGTTCATGCTATAATTGTGTTATCTGGAAATCGTAATACATGTGTGAATACATAGACCACAACACGTCCCTAGTGAGCCTCTAGTTGACAAGCTCGTTGATCAAAATATAGTCATGGTTTCCTGACTATGGACATTGGATGTCATTGATAACGGGATCACATCATTAGGAGAATGATGTGATGGACAAGACCGAATCCTAAGCATAGCTCATAGATCGTGTAGTTCGTTTGCTGTAGCTTTTCTGAATATCAAGTATCATTTCCTTAGACCATGAGATTGTGCAACTCCCAGATACCGTAGGAGTGCCTTGGGTGTGCCAAACATCACAACGTAACTGGGTGACTATAAAGGTACAAAACAGGTATCTCCGAAAATGTCTGTTGGGTTGGCATGAATCGAGACTGGGATTTGTCACTCCGTATGATGGAGAGGTATCTCTGGGCCCACTCAGTAATGCATCATCATAATGAGCTCAATGTGATCAAGTGGTTGATCACAGGCTCATGCATTATGGTACGAGTAAAGTGACTTGCCGGTAGCGAGACTGAACAAGGTATTGGGATACCGACGATCGAGTCTCGAGCAAGTAACGTACCGATTGACAAAGAGAAGTGTATGCGGATTGATTGAATCCTCGACATCGTGGTTCATCCAATGAGATCATCGTGGAGCATGTGGGAGCCAACATGGGTATCCAGATCCCGCTGTTGGTTATTGACCGGAGAGTCGTCTCGGTCATGTCTGCATGTCTCCCGAACCCGTAGGGTCTACACACTTAAGGTTCGGTGATGCTAGGGTTGTTAGGAAGACTTGTATGTGATTACCGAATGTTGTTCGGAGTCCCGGATGAGATCCCAGACGTCACGAGGAGTTCCAGAATGGTCCGGAGGTGAAGATTTATATGTAGGAAGTTGTCATACAGTCATTGGAAAGATTCGGGGGCATATCGGTATTGTACCGGGGCCACCGGAGGGGTTACGGGGGTCCACCGGGAGGGGCCACCTCTCTCGGAGGGCCTAATGGGCTGTAGAGGAAAGGGAACCAGCCCTACATGGGCTGGCCGCATCCGCCCCCTTGGGCCCATGCGCCTAGGGTTGGGGGGGAAACCCTAAAGGGGGCGCCCCCCTTAATTGGGGGGCAAGCCCCCTCCCCTTAGCCGCCCCCCTCTAGATCTCTTCTAGAGGGGGCCGGCACCCTTCCTCCTTTCCCTATAAATAGAGGGGCAAGGGGAGGGCTGTACATAACATCCAAGGCGCAGCCCCTCCCCTCCCCAACACCTCTCCTCCTCTGTAAGAGCTTGGTGAAGCCCTGCCGGAGTACTGCAGCTTCACCACCACCACGCCGTCGTGCTGCTGTTGGAGCCCTCTTCCTCAACCTCTCCCTCCTTGCTGGATCAAGGCACGGGAGACGTCCTCGCTCCGTACGTGTGTTGAACGCGGAGGTGCCGTCCGTTCGGCGCTAGGATCTTCGGTGATTTGGATCATGACGAGTACGACTCCATCAATCCCGTTCTCTTGAACGCTTCCGCTCATGATCTACAAGGGTATGTAGATGCACTCCTCTCTCCCTCGTTGCTAGATGACTCCATAGATTGATCTTGGTGATGCGTAGAAACTTTTAAAATTCTGCTACATTCCCCAACAGTTAGGATTATCCTCATTGCTGCACAGAAGAATTATGTCCTTGATGCGCCGCTAGGTGACAAACCTGTTGCAGGAGCTGGTGCAGACATTACGAACGTTTGACAAGCTCGATAGGATGACTACTTGATAGTTTAGTGCACCATACTTTACGGCTTAGAATCGGGACATCAAAAACATTTTGAACGCCACGGAGCATATGAGGTGTTCCGAGAGCTGAAATTGGTATTTCAGACTCATGTCCGTGTTAAGAGCTATGAGAACTCTGACAAGTACTCTGCCTACAAGAAGGAGGAGAATAGCTCAGCTAGTGAGCATGTGCTCAGAATGTCTGAGTACTACAATCACTTGAATCAAGTGGGAGTTAATCTTCCAGATAAGATAGTGGTTGACAGAGTTCTCTAGTCACTATCACCAAGTTACTAGAACTTTGTGACGAACTATAATATGCAAGGGAAAACGAAAACGATTCCCAAGCTCTTCGCGATGCTGAAATCGGCGAAGGTAGAAATCAAGAAAAAGCATCAAGTGTTGATGGTTTACAAGACCACTAGTTTCAAGTAAAAGGGCAAGGGTAAGAAAGGGAACTTCAAGAATAATGGTAAGCAAGTTGCCACTCTCATGAAGAAGCCCAAAGCTAGACCTAAGCCTGAAACTGGGTGCTTCTACTGCAAAGGAATGGTCACTAGAAGCGGAATTACCCCAAATACTTCGTGGATATAAATTATGGCAAAGTGAACAAAAGTATATTTGATATACATGTTATTCATGTGTACTTTACTAGTGCTCATAGTAACCCCAAGGTATTTGATACCGATTTAGTTGCTATGATTAGTAACTCGAAACATGAGTTGCAAAATGAACAGAGACTAGTTAAGGGCAAGGTGACGATGTGTGTTGGAAATGATTCCAAGGTTGAGAAGATCACCATCGCACACTCCTTTTACATTCGGGATTCGTGTTGAACCTAAAATAAAATGTTATTTGGTGTATGCGTTGAGCATGAATATGGTTGGATCATGTTTATTGCAATACAGTTATTCATTTAAGTTAAAGAATAATTGTTGTTCTGTTTACATGAATAAAACCTTCTATGGTCATACACTTAATATAAATGGTTTATTGAATTTTGATCGTAGTGATACACATATTCATAATATTGATGCCAAAATATGCAAAGTTAATAATGATAGTGCAACTTATTTGTGGCACTGCCTTTTAGGTCATATTGGTGTAAAGTCCATGAAGAAACTCCATGCTGATGGGCTTTTGGAATCACTTGATTATGAATCACTCGATGCTTGCGAACCATGCCTCATGGGCAAGATGACTAAAACTCTGTTCTCCGGAACAACGGAGCGAGCCACTGACTTATTGGAAATAATACATACTGATGTATGCGGTCCAATGAGTGTTGAGGCTTGCGGCGGATATCGTTATTTTCTGACCTTCACAAATGATTTGAGCAGATATGGGTATATCTACTTAGTGAAACATCAGTCTGAAACATTTGAAAAGTTCAAACAATTTCAGTGTGAAGTGGAAAATCATTGTAACAAGAAAATAAAGTTTCTACGATCTGATCATAGACGCGAATATTTGAGTTGCGAGTTTGGTCTTCATTTGAAACAATGCGGAATAGTTTCGCACCTCACGCCACCTGGAACACCACAGCGTGATGGTGTATCTGAACGTCGTAACCGTACTTTATTAGATATTGTGCGATCTATGATGTCTCTTACTGATTTACCACTATCGTTTTCTGGTCATGTATTAGAGACAGCTGCATTCATGTTAAATAGGGCACCGTCTAAATCCGTTGAGATGACACCGTGTGAACTAAAGGTTTGGCAAGAAACCTAAACGGTCGTTTCTTAAAGTTTGGGGTTGTAATGCTTATGTGAAAAAGCTTCAGCCTGATAAGCTCGAACCCAAATCGGAGAAGTACGTCTTCATAGGATACCTGAAAGAAACTATTGGGTACACCTTCTATCACAGATCCGAGGGCAAGATCTTTGTTGCTAAGAATGGATCCTTTCTAGAGAGGGAGTTTCTTTCGAAAGAAGTGAGTGGGAGGAAAGTAGAACTTGATGAGGTAGTTATACCTTCTCTCGAATTGGAAAGTAGTTCATCACAGAAATCACTTCCAATGATGCCTACAGCAATAAGTAAGGAAGTTAATGATGATGATCATGAAACTTCAGATCAAGTTACTACCAAACCTCGTAGGTCAATCAGAGTACGTTATGCACCAGAGTGGTACGGTAATCCTGTTGTGGAAGTCATGTTACTAGACCATGAGAAACCTATGAACTATGAGGAAGCCATGATGAGCCCAGATACCGATAAATAGCTTGAGGCCATGAAATCTGAGATATGATCCATGTATGAGAACAAAGTGTGGACTTTGGTGGACTTGCCCGATGATCGGCAAGCCATTGAGAATAAATGGATCTTCAAGAGGAAGACTGACGCTGATGGTAGTGTTATTTTCTACAAAGCTCGACTTGTCGCAAAAGGTTTTTCGAGAAGTTCAAGGTGTTGAGTATGATGAGATTTCTCACTCGTAGTGATGCTTAAGTCTGTCCGAATCATGTTAGCAATTGCCACATTTTATGAAATCTGGCAAATGGATGTCAAAACTTCATTCCTTAATGGATTTCTTAAAGAAGAGTTGTATATGATGCAACCAGAAGGTTTTGTCGATCCTAAAGGTGCTAACAAAGTGCGCAAACTCCAGCGGTCCATCTATGGACTGGTGCAAGCAACTCGGAGTTGGAATATATGCTTTGATAAGGTGATCAAAGCATATGGTTCTATATAGACTTATGGTGAAGTCTGTATTTACAAGAAAGTGAGTGGGAGCTCTGATACGTCTCAAACGTATCTATAATTTTTGCTTGTTCCATGCTGTTATATTATCAATCTTGGATATTTTATAATCATTTTATAGTCATTTTATATCATTTTTTGGTACTAACCTATTGACATAGTGCCAAGTGCCAGTTGTTGTTTTCTGCATGTTTTTTACATCACAGGAAATCAATATCAGACGGAGTCCAAACGCAACGAAACTCCACGGAGATTTTTTATGGACCAGAAGGAACATAATGGGCCCTGGCTGCGGGTGGGGGGTGCCTCGAGGATGGCACAACCCACCAGGGCACGCCAGGAGGCCCAGGCGCGGCCTGGTGGGTTTTGCCCACCTCGGGTGCCCCCCGGACCGCCTCTTTTCTCTATAAATACCCCAATAGTCTGGAAACCCTAGGGGAGTCGACGAAATATTCATCCAGCCACTGCAGAGTCCAGAACCACCAGATCCAATCTAGACACCATCTTGGATGGGGTTCACCACCTCCGTTGGTGCCTCTCCGATGATGCATGAGTAGTTCTTTGTAGACCTTCAGGTATGTAGTTAGTAGCTAGATGGCTTCATTTCTCACTCTCTCTGAATTCTCAATACAATGGTCTGTTGGAGATCCATATGATGTAACTCTTTTACGGTGTGTTTGTTGGGATCGATGAACTTTGAGTTTATGATCAGATCTATCTTTTTATATCCATGAAAGTTATTTGAGTTTCTTTGATCTCTTATATGCATGATATCTTATAGCCCCATATTTATTCTCCGATATTTGGGTTTTGTTTGGCCAACTTGATCTATTTATCTTGCAATGGGAAGAGGTGCTTTGTGTTGGGTTCGATCTTATGGTGCTTGATCCCAGTGATAGAAAGGGAATCAACACGTATGTATCGTTGCTACTAAGGATAAAACGATGGGGTCTATCTCTACATAGATAGATCTTGTCTACATCATGTCATCTTTCTTATTGCATTACTCCATTTCTCCATGAACTTAATACAATAGATGCATGCTGGATAGTGGTCGATGTGTGGAGTAATAGTAGTAGATGCAGGCAAGAGTCGTTCTACTAATCTTGGACGTGTTGTGTTGTAGGGTGGAACCCTAGATGGAGATCTTTCACGAATTGGAGGGGAAATCCCCAAGACACGAAGAACACAAGAGAGGGGAAACACTCAAATTGACTGGACCCAATCACGCATATGCTAGATCCAAGAACACACAAGAGGTCACAATGATCCAAGGACAACAAAAGAAAGATACAAGGTAACTAGTTCATCCCAATCCTATGAGGAGAGAGGTCTTGATGATCCTATGATGGGGAACCTTCCCTAGATGGGGTCTTAATATCCACAAGAGGATCTTCTCCCTTAGGAGGTCATGATCTCCATGAGGAGGAAGATGAGCAAAGCTCTCTCTTTGTCTACCAAATAGTTTGCTAGCCTTCTAATGAGCTAGGGGGTGTTTATAGAGTCTAGGGACGAATTGTGAGGGAGAAGGGGATACAAGGGTCCAAAACCCAAAAGTGCACGCAGGTACGCGGAGGGGTCCGGGCACTCGGGGTGCGGAGGACTGGGCACCCGGTCCGATCAGGGAGGCCACGACCAAGTGGCTGTTGGGGCCGGGCACCCGAGGGTTCACGGTTCGGGCACTTGGTGCGGGCTGGGGCCGAGCCCAGGAGGAGGCCGGGCACCCGGGGGTGATGGCCCGGGCACTCGGGGTGGCGGGGGCAGCGCCTAGGCAGGGGGCCGGGAACCCGGGGCGGCCGAGGCCAGCGCTAGGCAAGGGCCGGGCACCCAGGGCCTTCCAGGCCTGGCACCCGGGGCGGCCAGGGCCTCGCCCAGCCGGTTGTAGGAGGTGGTCGGGCACCCGGGCTGCTTGTGGCCAGGAACCCGGGGTAGTCCGGCACCTCCTTTGCTTCATGTCTCGAGCGTCCTTCTTCCGTCTCCTCTTCCATAGGTGCTTGCGTCTTTGTCCTCGCATCTTCATGGTCTTCTTCTTGGTACCTAAGAGTGCATCGAGTTTCCATTTGAGGTAGAATCCTACTCTCGTGTGAATCCGAAAGAAACCTGAAGAGGAAAGAGTTAGCCTCGGTTTCGACGGCAAGTGCGCGAGTGCTACCTCTTGAGCATGCATTGGTTTTCCCTTGAAGAAGAAAGGGTGATGCAGCAAAGCAGCGTAAGTATTTCCCTCAATTTTGGGCACCAAGGTATCAATCCAGTAGGAGGTTACACGCAAGTCGCCTCGTACCTACACAAACAAATAAGAACCTTGCAACCAAGGCAATAAAGGGGTTGTCAATCCCTTCACGGCCACTTGCAAAAGTGAGATCTGATAGAGATAATAAGATAATTTTTTTTGGTATTTCTATGATATAGATTGGAAAGTAAAGATTGCAAAATAAAAGATGGAAGAGATAGCAAATTAATATGAAAATAATATGATAGAAGATAGACCCGGGGGCCATAGGTTTCACTAGTGGCTTCTCTCAAGATAGCATAATTTATGGTGGGTGAACGAATTAGTGTCGAGCAATTGATAGAAAAGCGCATAGTTATGAGAATATCTAGGCATGATCATGTATATAGGCATCACTTCCGTGACAAGTAGACAGAAACGATTCTGCATCTACTACTATTACTCCACACATCGACCGCTATCCAGCATGCATCTACAGTATTAAGTTCATAAGAACAGAGTAACACATTAAGCAAGATGACATGATGTAGAGGGATAAACTCAAGCAATATGATATAAACCCCATCTTTTTATCCTCGATGGCAACAATACAATACATGCCTTGCTGCCCCTGCTGTCACTGGGAAAGGACACCGCAAGATTGAACCCAAAGCTAAGCACTTCTCCCATTGCAAGAAAGATCAATCTAGTAAGCCAAACCAAACTGATAATTCGAAGAGACTTGCAAAGATATCAAATCATACATATAAGAATTCAAAGAAGAACCAAATAGTGTTCATAGATAATCTTGATCATAAACCCACAATTCATCAGATCTCGACAAACACACCGCAAAAAGAATTACATCGAATAGATCTCCAAGAAGATCGAGGAGAACTTTGTATTGAGATCCAAAGAGAGACAAGAATCCATTTAGCTAATAACTATGGACCTGAAGGTCTGTGGTAAACTACTCACACATCATCGGAGAGGCTATGGTGTTCATGTAGAAGCCCTCCGTGATCGATTCCCCCTCCGGCGGAGCACCGGAAAAGGCCCCAAGATGGGATCTCACGGGTATAGAAGGTTGCGGCGGTGGAAATAGGGTTTCGTGGTGCTCCCTGATGTTTCCAGGGTATATGAGTATATATAGGCGAAAGAACTAGGTCAGGGGAGCCACGAGGGGCCCACGAGGGTGGGGGCGCGCCTGCCCCCTCAACGCGCCTCCCTGCCTTGTGGCCGCCTCGTTGCTTCCTTGATGTCCACTCCAAGTCTCCTGGATTGCGTTTGTTCCAAAAATAACTCTCCCAAAGGTTTCATTCCGTTTGGATTCTGTTTGATATTCCTTTTCTGCGAAACACTGAAATAGGCAAAAAATAGCAATTTGCACTGGGCCTTTGGTTAGTAGGTTAGTCCCAAAAATGATATAAAAGTGCATAATAAAGCCCATTAAATATCCAAAACAGATAATATAATAGCATGGAACAATCAAAAATTATAGATACGTTGGAGACGTATCAAGCATCCCCAAGCTTAATTCCTGCTCGTCCTCGAGTACGTAAATGATAAAAACAGAATTTTTTGATGTGGAATGCTACCTAGCATAATTCTCAATGTAATTTTTCTTTATTGTGGCATGAATGTTCAGATCCGAAAGATTCAAGATAAATGTTTAATATTGGCATGAAAATAATAATACTTCAAGCATACTAACTAAGCAATTATGTCTTCTCAAAATATCATGGCCAAAGAAAGCTTATCCCTACAAAATCATATAGTTTGGCTATCCTTCATTTTCGTCACACAAAAATGCTCTCATCAAGCACAACCCCGACGACAAGCCAAGCAATTGTTTCATATTTTAGTAATCTCAAACTTTTTTCAACTTTCACGCAATACATGAGCGTGAGCCATGGACATAGCACTATGGGTGGAATAGAATATAATGATGGGGGTTGTGTGGAGAAGACAAAAAAGGAGAAAGTCTCACATTGATGCGGCTAATCAACGGGCTATGGAGATGCCCATCAATTGATGTCAATGCAAGGAATAGGGATTGCCATGCAACGGATGCACTAGAGCTATAAATGTATGAAAGCTCAACAAAAGAAACTAAGTGGGTATGCATCCAAATTGCTTGCTCACGAAGACCTAGGGCATTTTAGGAAGCCCATTGTTGGAATATACAAGCCAAGTTCTATAATGAAAAATTCCCACTAGTATATGAAAGTCACAAAATGAGAGACTCTCTATCATGAAGATCATGGTGCTACTTTGAAGCACAAGTGTGAAAAAGGATAGTAGCATTGCCCCTTCTCTCTTTTTCTCTCTTTTTTTGGGCCTTTTTTTATTTTGCCTTTCTCTTTTTTTAATTCCTCACATGGGACAATGCTCTAATAATGATGAGCATCACACTTCTATTTATTTACAACTCAATGATTACAACTCGATACTAGAACAAGATATGACTCTATATGAATGCCTCTAGCGGTGTACCGGGATGGGCAATGAAACAAGAGTGACATGTATGATAAATTATGCATGGTGGCTTTGCCACAAATACGATGTCAACTACGTGATCATGCAAGGAAATATGACAATGATGATGTGTGTCATGATGAACGGAACGGTGGAAAGTTGCATGTCAATATATCTCGGAATGGCTATGGAAATGCCATAATAGGTAGGTATGGTGGCTGTTTTGAGGAAGATATAAGGAGGTTTATGTGTGATAGAGTGTATCATATCACGGGGGTTGGATGCACCGGCGAAGTTTGCACCAATTCTCGAGGTGGGAAAGGGCAATGCATGGTACCGAAGTGGCTAGCAATGATGGAAAGGTGAGAGTGCGTATAATCCATGGACTCAACATTAGTCATAAAGAACTCACATACTTATTGCAAAAATCTACAAGTCATCAAAAACCAAGCACTACGTGCATGCTCCTAGGGGGATAGATTGGTAGGAAAAGACCATCGCTCGTCCCCGACCGCCACTCATAAGGATGACAATCAAAGAACACCTCACGTTTCAAATTTGTCACACAACGGTTACCATACAGGCATGCTGCAGGACTTGCAAACTTCAACACAAGTATTTCTCAATTTCACAACTACTCAACTAGCACAACTCTAGTATCAAACTTCTCTTAGCATTCAACACACTTTTTATGAAAGTTTTTATTATACCCATCTTGGATGCCTATCATATTAGGACTAATTTTATAGCCAAAGCAAACTACCATGCTGTTCTAAAGGACTTCCAAAATAATATAAGTGAAGCATGAGAGATCAATAATTTCTATAAAATAGAACCACCACCGTGCTCTAAAAGAAATAAGTGAAGCACTAGAGCAAAACTATATAGCTCAAAAAGATATAAGTGAAGCACATAGAGTATTCTAATAAATTTCGATTCATGTGTGTCTATCCCAAAAGGTGTGTACAGAAAGGATGATTGTGGTAAACTAGAAAGCAAAGACTCAAATCATACAAGATGCTCCAAGCAAAACACATATCATGTGGTCAATAAAAATATAGCCTCAAGTAAAGTTACCGATGGATGAAGACAAAAGAGGGGATGCCTTCCGGGGCATCCCCAAGCTTAGGCTTTTGGTTGTCCTTGAATTTTACCTTGGGGTGCCTTGGGCATCCCCAAGCTTAGGCTCTTGCCACTCCTTATTCCATAGTCCATCAAATCTTTACCCAAAACTTGAAAACTTCACAACACAAAACTCAACAGAAAATCTCATGGGC
Organism: Triticum dicoccoides; assembly: GCF_002162155.2. Taxonomy (NCBI): domain Eukaryota; kingdom Viridiplantae; phylum Streptophyta; class Magnoliopsida; order Poales; family Poaceae; genus Triticum; species Triticum dicoccoides. The sequence goes on along the minus strand of NC_041382.1, from coordinate 719,026,474 downwards.
TCCGTTAGTATAAGAAAACAAATCACCACTTTAAGGTAATGTAATGAACCCATTCTTTATTTATATTGGTGTTAAACCTACTGTATTCCAACTTCTAGATGGTTCATACCCCCCGATACTAGCCATAGATTCATCAAAATAAGCAAACAACACACGAAAAACAGAATCTGTCAAAAATAGAACAGTCTGTAGTAATCTGTAAGTTTCGAATACTTCTGTAACTCCAAAAATTCTACCAAATTAGGATGACCTAAATAATTTTTATACTGATCTACGGCAATTGGAATCAGTATTTTATCGCTCTCTGGTAAAAAAATATTTTTTTCTTGTGAGCGCAAACTTTTTGTTTTTTATAGCAAGATCAAACAACAATCATCCAAGAAGATCCTAAAGGCTCTACTTGGCACAAAAACTAATTAAAACATAAAAACACAATCATAATAGAAGGTAGATGAATTATTTATTACTAAACAGAAACAAAAAGCAAAAAACAAAAATAAAATTGGGTTGCCTCCCAACAAGCGCTATCGTTTAACGCCCCTAGCTAGGCATAAAGGTGTGGCACCCCGGCTCAGAGAAACCAGTTTACCTTGCATTGCTAGGCCAGAGATCTTGTCTTCTGGCAATAAACTACATCTTGGTACAGAAAGCAACAGCTTTATTGATGCTAGCGGAACATAGTTCATATTACAACAAGTTGCGAGGCCAAGCGGCACACACGGTGCGGCCGAACAATATGTACATTATTTAGTGAACATAAAGGGGCCTCGATCATGACAACTACGCGGCAGCGGAACGACGATGAAGTGGGACTCTGTAGAATAGGGACACCGATGTGGACATGATCTAGATTCGGACAGCACTCCTTTCCAACGAGACTTTCCTGAAAGCTGGCATGACACGCCAGGTCAGTACATTGAATGTACTTGCAAGATCAAAACAAGCATAAACATAAGGACAAACAATATCATGATAATTAAACCATTTAATCATTAATGCAAAAATCATACTTGGGATGCAGTGCTCAAGATCTCATGACTTAAGTCCCTCAGACTTGCTTACTAGACGGTGATCCCTCTTGGACCAAAAACTGACCAACATCTTGGTCTTTAATCGGGTTACCTCATAACCAAACTGTGATCGTACTCGGATCACAAACTAGCCAACAACTTGGCCACCAACATCAAGAGGATTTCTCAACCATCCTCTCTCCAATCGTGCAAGGTTATTATCTAAGTGTGCAAAATTATTTAAACGTTGATCCATGGTGTGACCTACTTTCGAGCTTGTCCGTAACCGTGGACTCGGCTATCGATAGATTTAATACACTCTGCAGAGGTAGCGCATTGTACCCACACCTCGGAACCCATGGCCTCGCACTCCCATTCGGGTGGACCAATGGCATTCCGACAGAACCCCTCCATTTCCATGAAACTCTCCCGGCCACCCCGACTAACTTCCTACTAGGCTAAGTCATGGGTGGCCCCGTGCCTACCAAAGACACCAACGGCCACCGTCGTGGCAAAACATAAATGGTCCCAAACGGGGACAAGGTATCATAACAACAATGGGCACACAAGGTTATGTCTGCTTACCGGCCCAGGGTAACGCACGCCCATAACCTTCCCTCGTTGGAGGCACCGACCAGAGGAATGACAACGGACCGAATAAAGGCCTTCCCACAAAGGCAAATGTGGTTGCACTGGGGAAAATCTCGATTTAGTGGCACCATGACCCGATCAACGATACGTTCAAGTTGAATTATTATCAGGTTCAACTTAAAGTGAAAGTAACCGGTGTCATGATATGCCATGAAAATGCAACACTAAAATATATGCAACACATATCATCGGAAATAACTGCATCAACTTCATCAAATACTAAGCATGGATCTCAATAACTCACAACACCTTTATGGTTATGTTTGTTTAGCAAACTACCCATGACAATGTCCTAGCATAATTCTTTTCTTACTCAAGAAAATATTAAGCCAACTAACTCCTTTTTCACAAACATATTATTTCTTCATAATCAAAAATTACTTCTAATGACTTAAACTAACTTAGCTAATTGCAAACTTCTGTGAACTAGAGATATCAACTTAAACAAGCATCCAACAGAAGATAAATATATACTCTAGTGAATTAAATGCATGGGTTAAATTGTCACGACCGATTTTCCAATAAAAATATTTATTGAGAAACCAATCTTTTGAGTCCAGTATGAGAGAAATCCTCCTTACTGGTAGAAAAATTCTTGATACAATAAGCCAGTAGCATAAAATATATTACAGGGTCGAACTACGGTTGCTCAACCAAATTATTACAAGCACGCCAATAATTATACATAATGGCGGACATGACACAGTGGTGTGGAGGCATACTACTAACTCGAGGATAGGGCGGTGGTGGAGAAACACAGCGGGGAGAGAGATACAAGACTCTAAGTCTGTCATCTCATCGAGCGTCGAGGTGAGGCTCGATGAATTTATTTGGGAGCGGAAGCGGATATAAAATAGTGACCAAATCCAGGATCGCACGAGACTGACTGGGACTCCTCTAGGAGTCGGACTCGCTATCAAATTCTTCATCCATGAGATCGCCTTCGTCAGCATCTGGCCAAATCAACAAGCCAGTGAGTACTTTGAAAGTACTCGCAAGACAGTTCGGACGTAAGATATAACAAATGCATGCATGAATGCGTCATGATTAATTCACCAATGCATATTTAAAAATTAGCATAAAAAGTAAGTAAAAGGGAAACGGCGGTAGTCCGCCTGAAATCCCAACAAAACATAAATGAACACCGATCGGGTGTCTGAAGCGACGCCTTGAAAGGTGAATAAATAAATAAAAGGAAATGATGCCACAGTCGGGCGTCTTAGCGACACCACATAAAGGGCTTTAAAAGAAATGCCACAATCGGACGTCGGGGCGACATCACAGAAAGAGCTTTAAAAGAAATGCCACAGTCGGACGTCGGGGCGACATCACAGAAAGGGCTTTAAAAGAAATGCCACAGTCGGGCGTCTTAGCGACACCACATAAAGGGCTTTAAAAGAAATGCCACAGTCGGACGTCGGGGCGACATCACAGAAAGAGCTTTAAAAGAAATGCCACAGTCGGACGTCGGGGCGACATCACAGAAAGGGCTTTAAAAGAAATGCCGCAGTCAGGCGTCTTAGCGATATCGCAGAAAGGGCTTTTATTCACAAGTAAATAATACTCATAATAAACATTCAATTTATGAGAATAAATGGGTTAGTCCATTCACAGGAATAATCATTTAACCGGACGTAGCACTCATGCGATTCCCCGGAGTCTCTGCCATCAAAACTGACATTTTGATCAGGATAAGATAATATCGATCTTGGACATGGAATAGATGATTTGGAGGAATATATGACTCTGCAGAGTTTGTACAAATTTTTTCCCACAGCCAACGGATATCCGTAGTCCCGAAGGACTAGTTCCGTTTACGGTATTTCGGAAGAAAACACAGCTAACCAGTACACACCCATCCTACCTCTCGATGCTAGGAATCACCCTAGACACCGTCCAAGAAAAACTTTTGAGACGGGGAGATCACAATCTCGAATAGCATGGGATCAAATTTATATACGCGCGCTCTAAGGGGTGCCCCCCTCTCGGTCCCAACCGGAAACACCCATGCCCCCTGACCGGATGACTGGCTTTAATCCAGGGCCATGGAACCATCATCACGGCCTCTCCTTTTGGTGTGTACCAGAAAAGCGGTTTGCAACTTACTAAACCATATTCCTTGCGGAAAACATGTGGTAGTACAGGGAAGGAAATGAGAGGAACTGGACCGATACGGTTTGACACTGAAGTCACATAGTCTGGCATAAGACTGGCATGCTACGACACTGCCATCTTACCCATCCTCATGCCAACACATGGCCATTCATACCCACATCCATCCACTTATGGATCATCGAGCTCACTTACCTCAATATTGCATAAAATAACGTTCATCGATATGCTTCTCAACATGCCATGAAACTAACTAAATGCAAAACATGCCAAGACACTCATCATATCAAAAGTTCAAACATGCTTGCCTGGTTCAGAGTAGTCGGAGCCTAGCTCGGTGAAGTTCGTGGCTCCGTCACCTCCTTCGGTATCTACGGTATAAAGAAAATATGTGTGCTATCGTAAATACCAAGGGGTGCACAAAAAGTATTCCAAATTTTTTTCAAATAAATCTGATAAAAAAACTAGACAAAATTTTAAAGAGAACAGAAGAAGAATCAATCAAAAATACCTTTCTGTTTAAAAGTTATAAAGGTTTTTGTCCAGGGACTCATCTGTAATGAAACAGAAAGTTCCCAGGGGCTAGCTTATAAAAACAGAAAACGTTCCAGTGTTGAATACGCCAGCCCAGAGGGGAAAGCGCATTTTGCCCGAAGGCGCTTCCAGAAAACGATTCAATAGAGAGGGCAGAGAGGCTGACGGTGGGGTCCCACTCGTCAGGTTTAAACTTTCAAAAGGGGGGGGACGAAGCTCGTCGGCGCCCGAGAGCCGCGGTGATCGCCGGCGGCGATCCACGGCGAGGCAGGGGGATCGGAAGGTACCTCCGTGTTCAGGGAACCCTTCCGCGTCGGCTGGTGGTGGTGGTGGTCGCCGGTGAGTACCACGTCGACGGCGAGCTTTGCTCCGGCGGACGGCGGCTCGGGTGGTCGAGGGACTCGTCGGAGAGGGCTGCAGAGATCAAATTGAGGAGGGGGTTAGGCTCCTGGTAGCTAGAGGGAGTAATTGACGGGGTTAGAGCGCCGGAGATGGCCTCACCGGAGCGAATCGTGGTGGAGGCCGAGGCGGATCGGGGCGGCCTGAGTTGGGGGAGGAGACCTCCTCGAGGTCCTCCTAGTGGCCTGGCGGGGCGTTGGTCAGGTATGGTGATGATGCGTGCACGAGGGTGAGCTCGGGGGCCCTTTATATAGGTGGTCCGAGGCGGTGGCCGTGAACGGGGGTCTCCGGTGACGATTACGGCGGCGCAGGGCTTGGTCGGGGTAATTAGGACGTTGTGCATCATCGTGGAGGTCCACGGTTCCATTTAGGTGCTAATCGAGCTGGAGTTTGGTGCTTTGGGGGTGAGTTCGACAGAACGGGGCGGCGCAGGCCCGTCGGCGGCAGGGAGCGCGTCCCGTGCTTGCCGGCCACGGTGGCGGTGCCACGGGCGTGCGCTGGCACGCATGAGGCCACGCGGAGAGCAGAGGGGCGATGGGCGGCGCGGAACGGCGTTGAGCTGCCGTTCTTGTCCCCTGACGGCTGTAACGGGGTCTCGGCCGCCGAAAGACACGCCGGCGCGGGCGGCCAGGGGCGCCACCGACGCCGGGAAGACGCCAAGCGCGCGTGCGGGATGCTCCAGACAGGAGGAAGAGGCGGCGAGGAACGTGCCAAGGGCACTGTGGGCATGTGACTGAACCTCTGTCGAAGATCGACACTGAACTCTGAATCTTTCTGAATTTTGAACAGCAACAGTGCATGCAAGGTGTTCGACAAAATGAATTTGGCCTCTGGTGATTTTTCCTTGAGCTGATTTTTGGTGGAGTGGCTTCTCATTGCTCCAGTAGGCTGCCTGATTTTTGGTGAAATTTTTGGAGCAGTGTAGATATGAATTTCACCAAATTTGGCAAATCTGGTCCAAACTTGCAGAGACTGAATTTTGAAAAATTTGAAAAGAGAAGGAGTGGATCAAGACGGTTCTGGGTTGTGGGTACAAAGGACTATCCAGGAGAGTTGGTTTGAGGTCAAAACTCAAATGCAAAAGGGTACTTGCTTTGAAAATCACTCAGGCTCCAAATAATTTGCAGAATTGATTTGAGGGGAAAAATAATTAGAATAAAATCCAAAACTTGCTTGGATTAGTTGGGACAGAGAACTTAGGCTGATTACAAGGAGTAGGGGAGGTTTTGGAGGGGTTTTACCACATGGGCAAAAATGCAAAGTCATGGGTGGTTTTCAAGATATGAAAATCCCAAGTTTTTCATAGAGTTTCTTTTTAAAAGAAAAAGATTAAACTCCCAAAATAAATTTGAGAGGGAACCAGCAGAGAAGAAGTTTCAAAAGATCAAACACCAAAGTTTGAAAAAAATAAAATCCTTGCCAAAGCAAAGGAAGTTTTTAAGAGGAAGGTTTTCTGGAAAATTTTTAAATGGTCTCTTTTCAAAGACCACAAGGTTTTGCTGAAAACCAAAATAAAATTTTTGGAGTGTCACAACACCTACCCCCTTAGGAAAAATCTCGTCCCCGAGATTTCAACTGTTCCTCAAATAAGTGTGGATGCTCTGTCCGAAGAAAATCCTCGCTTTCCCAAGTTGCTTCACTGTCGTTGTGATTGCTCCATTGGACTTTGAAAAACTTGATGGTCTTCTGTCGGGTCCTCCTTTCAGACTCCTCTAATATTTTTACTGGGTGTTCCCGATAAGTGAGGTCTGGCTGTACGTCAATGTTTTCATGGGATACTTGTTTCTCTGGTTTGCTTACGCACTCCCTTAATTGAGAGACGTGGAACATGTCGTGAATGTCGGACAAGTCTTCGGGTAAGTCTAGCTGGTAGGCTACAGTGCCTCTTCGTGCCACTATGCAGAATGGTCCAATGAATCTTGGTGCTAACTTTCCTTTAATCTTAAACCGTTGTAGTCCCCTCATAGGTGATACTCGTAGGTACACGAATTCACCGGGTTCAAAATTTACCCCACGATGTTTCTGATCGTAATAAATCTTCTGTCGACTTTGAGCGGTCTTAAGTCGGTCTCTGATTAGCTTGACCTTTTCCTCGGCTTCTCTGAGCATGTCTGGTCCGAAGATGTGGCTGTCTCCGGTCTTTGACCAATTTAACGGGGTACGACATCTTCGTCCGTATAAAGCCTCAAATGGTGCCATTTGTAGGCTGGCCTGGTAGCTATTGTTATACGCGAACTCGGCGTATGGAAGGCTTTCTTCCCAACTGGTTCCATATGTGAGGACACATGCTCTCAGCATGTCTTCTAAAACCTGGTTTACGCGTTCTGTTTGTCCATCAGTTTGTGGGTGGTATGCGGTACTGAAGGCTAGTTGGGTTCCCAGAGCCTGTTGTAAATGCTCCCAAAATCTTGAGACGAACTGAGTGCCTCTGTCGGATATTATAGTCTTCGGGACACCGTGCAGACAAACTATGCGGGAAAGATAAATCCTGGCAAGCCTCTGAGTGGTGTGGGTCGTCTTTATTGGAATAAAGTGTGCCACTTTGGTTAACCTGTCAGTGATGACCCATATGGCAGCATTCCCGTGTCGTGACCGAGGTAGTCCGACAATGAAATCCATCCCTATTTCATCCCATTTCCACTCAGGTATTTTGTTCGGTTGTAGTAGTCCGGCTGGTCTCTGATGCTCAGCTTTTATGCGTTGACATGAGTCGCAACATGCAATGAAGGTGGCTATGTCCCTCTTCATACCGTGCCACCAATATCCTTCCTGGATATCTTTATACATTTTGGTTCCTCCAGGGTGGATCGAGTATGGGGCGGTTTGGGCTTCAGCTAAAATTTGCTGTTTAAGGTCTGCTATGTTTGGCACACAGAGCCTTTCTCCGTACCATAATATTCCTTCATTGTCTATGACGAATTCCGAGGCCTTGCCCATACTCAACTTTCTTTTGATGCCTTCGATGCTGGTGTGACCGGGCTGAGCTCCTTTAATTTTCCCCACAAGGTCGGGTTGTATTTCCAAGTTTGATATGGTGCCTTCTGCTACCATTATCAAGTTGAGCTTGGCAAATTCTTGTTGGAATTCGGGCCTCAAGCTGTGCAGCTTGTTTTCATCGGAGCTGGGGTTCCGACTAAGGGCATCGGCCACTACATTTGCTTTCCCTGGATGGTAATGGATACCAACATCATAATCCTTTACCAACTCCAACCAACGTCGTTGCCGTAAATTTAGTTCTGGCTGCGTGAAAATATATTTGAGACTTTTGTGATCCGTATATATTTCACATCGATTCCCAAGTAAGAAATGCCTCCATTCCTTGAGTGCATGAATAACTGCTGCCATTTCTAAGTCATGAGTGGGATAGTTTTCCTCATGCTTGCGAAGTTGCCTTGAAGCGTAGGCGACAACCTTGCCTTCCTGCATCAACACGCATCCGAGACCCTTTCTGGACGCGTCACAATATACTTCAAAATTCTTGTGTATGTCAGGGACAATTAATACCGGTGTTGTCGTTAACTTCCGTTTTAGTTCTTGGAAACTTTTCTCGCAGGCTTCTGTCCATTCAAACTTCTTATCTTTCTTGAGTAACTGCGTCATAGGCTTGGCTATGGTGGAGAATCCTTCAATAAATCTGCGGTAATATCCTGCCATTCCCAAGAAACTCCATATGTCCGTTACGCTGGCTGGTGACTTCCAGCCAAGTACGGCCTTGACTTTCTCTGGGTCCACTGCGATACCGTCTTGGGTCAGTACGTGGCCTAGAAAGCCTACTTGTCTTAGCCAAAATTCGCACTTGCTGAACTTGGCATACAATTGGTGTTTTCTGAGCTCTCCTAGCACAATCCTGAGATGTTCTGCGTGCTCTTCTGGTGTCTTGGAGTATACCAGAATATCGTCGATGAATACCACGATGAACTTGTCCATAAACTTCATAAATACTTTGTTCATGAGGTGAACAAAATATGTTGGGGCGTTAGTTAATCCAAATGGCATCACTGTGAACTCGTACAGTCCATATCTGGTGGTGAAGGCTGTTTTGGGGATATCTTCCGTTCGTACCTTCAATTGATGGTATCCTGACCTTAAGTCAATTTTTGAGAATACCTTGGCCTGAGCGAGTTGATCAAACAAATCGTTTATCCTTGGCATCGGGTATTTGTTTTTGACTGTGACCATGTTAAGTGCTCGATAGTCAATACACAATCTCAGCGTTCCATCCTTCTTTTTGGCAAATAAAATTGGAGATCCCCAAGGTGAGGAGCTGGCTCGAATGTATCCCTTGTCCAGTAATTCCTTTATTTGGTTCTTCAACTCGATCAACTCGGATGGTGCCATTCTGTATGGTTTCTTGTATATGGGGGTGGTTCTTGGTGCGAGCTCAATGCTGAATTCTATCTCTCGGTCTGGTGGCATGCCTGGTAGCTCTTCAGGGAATACATCTAGAAATTCACACACTACTGGAACCTTGTTTAGCTCAGAAACGTCCACCTTATTTAATCTCGGTTGCCGGGGTATTTTTCCTTCCTTGGTTGATACTCTTATGGTCTTCCCTTGGTGGTGTGTGAGAATTACGGTCCTGTTGAAACAGTCGATAAACCCCTTGTTGGTGGTTAGCCAATCCATCCCTAGGATGACATCCAGTCCTTTATTTTCCAACACAATAAGATTTGCGTGAAACTCCAATCCTTCGAACTCAATGACCACATTCTGACAGTAATTCTGAGTAACTTGCTGAATCCCAGGGGACTTGATGATCATGGATTTCTCCAAAGGAAGCATCGAAAAATTATTTTGCAAAGCAAAATTTTTCGAAATGAAAGAGTGAGAAGCTCCAGAATCAAACAAAACCATTGCAGGTATTGTGTTGACAGGAAACGTACCGAGTACGATATCCGGAGCATTTTGTGCCTCCTCTTTGGTTACGTGATTCAGATGACCCTTCCTGTGGTTATTGTTGGGATTGAAATTGTTTCGCTTGGGCGCGGAATTGTTGCCGCCGTTGTTCGGCTTTGGGGTTGAGTTCCTTGGCTTGGGGCACTGTTTGGCATAGTGCCCTTCTTCTCCACAAGCGTAACAAGTAACGCCGGGGCGATAGGTGAATTCCTTGTCCCTTGCATGAAAATTCTTGATTGGGCGTGAGACATTGGATGAGGATTTGTGTGTCCCACCCTTTTGAAAATCTGTCCTGCTTCGGTGATTGCGAGCATGGTTAGTTTGGTCCCTTTTTCGCTTGCGGATATCTTCCAGACCGCGTCTCTCATTTTCCAGAGTAATGGCTTTGTCCACCAGTGTTTTAAAATCAGGAAAAGTGTGCACGACCAGTTGGCATTTAAGAGCGGGCGCCAGACCGTCAAGGAATTTCTCCATCTTCTTGATTTCAGTCATACGCTCTTCATTGGTGTAGCGGGACAATAGAGTAAATTGACTGTTGTAATCTGACACTGTCATGTTCCTTTGTTTGAGGTCATCGAACTCTCTCTTCTTGATTTTCATAATACTCTTAGGAATGTGTGCACCACGGAAACCTTCCTTGAAATCATCCCAGGATATGTCATTTTCGTTGGGATGCATGTGCAGAAAATTCTCCCACCACGATGCGGCTGCTCCTGTGAGATAGTGCGGAGAATACAATACCTTCTCGGGGTCTGAACATTTTGCAATAATTAATTTCCTCTCCATATCTCGAAGCCAGTCCTCGGCTTCAAGAGGTTTGTCAGTGTGAGAAAATGTTTGAGGACGTGTCTTCTGTAGCTCAGATAACTTGGAATGCCGCTGATACTGTCCATGGTGATTTCCCATGTTGAGGACTTGGTTCATCATTTCACGATGTTGTTGCTGACTCTGTTCATAAAGGCGGCACATTTGTGAAAGTGCCGATTCACTGCCCTGTTGGCTTGACTGTCCCTGAGTGAACTCGTTGCTGGGTTGTGCATCATAATTTTCCTCTGGTGGAATTGGCATGGAGCGAGTCCAAGGACGAGACATTTTTCACTCTGGGGATATATTTGTAAAACCCATAAGAAAAGCGGAAAGAGTCGCAAAAACAAATCCATAAATGCATAAAGCTGGCAAATACGATTAAATAACCAAGCTTACTTAAGAAAAACAAATCGACTTGCGCACGGAGAAGGACTGCTCATTACATATCTTACACGCGGGCGGTAATTATACAATACATCACTCAGGATATGCGTACATAATCCTGACATGTTATTTAGGCTAGTGCACTTCTCCAGATCCTACATGATGCGCAAACAGGCTACTTCTCACAACCTATGCACATATAAACATATCATACAAGGCGATACATTACATGGCGGTTATGCATACTCAGGCGGAGATGTTGACGACCTCCTTTGCCCTGCCGAGGGCGAGGCGTAGCGAGGTTGGGGACTCGACTTCCTCCTCGCTAATAGGCTCCATACGTGTAGTGTTGCGCAGAGTGGACGGAGCGGTTGCCAGGGGCGGAGCAACACGTACGGGAGTGGGCGCGAAGGGTGGTGCAGTGCGCGCTGGGGTGGGCGCAATGACTTGGTTGAATTCTTCGGTAGAAGGCACGCGACGAGTAGCCGTATAAGATGCTGAGGATGAGACCAAAGTCAGTGGCGGTGCGATGGGTAGGAGCTCCCTCCTGTTGGCGGTACAGCCATGGACTGAGTCCATGCGGGTAGCTACAAAGTCGTCCACCAGGTTGTCGAAGGCTGCCTCCAGGGCCCGGAGATACTCAATGAGCATCTCAAAAGCCTCGTCTCGTTCTCCTCTGGGGCAGGAGTATGCATAGTGACAGGTGTAAGGCACATGGCACGGAAGATAACGGTAACGACGAGTCTTCATCACGGGGAGGACATCCCTGAGACGAGCTACCGCCTCGCGGGCTGCCATCTGCATAGCATGCCTCTCCGTAGGCATGGCTCTTCCCAAGAACCGGAAGCGGCGTAACTCACCACGCCCTCCCTTGAATTGCACCGCAGCCTGGTGCATGGTCAGACTGTCGTTGACTCGGTGCTGGCAGAGTGTGAAAACTGGGCGCACAGATGGCCCCATCGCGACCTGAACGATGAAGGAAAGAAGCTTGACGAACCCATCGGGCACGTTGGCGAAGGTCTGAGACTCGCAGTTGTTGTCGGCCATCTACAAAAGTAGGCAAAAATTCTGCATGGTCAGATCATAAATTTATGCTGACTGACAGAAAATGACTACAATCAAGAAAATAAGAAAAGGCTCAATCATGCTAATAACCAATTAGCGATCGCACCTAGTGGCTTCCTACAGTCAGCCTGGCTCTGGTACCAAGCTTGTCACGACCGGTTTTCCAATAAAAATATTTATTGAGAAACCAATCTTTTGAGTCCAGTATGAGAGAAATCCTCCTTACTGGTAGACAAATTCTTGATACAATAAGCCAGTAGCATAAAATATATTACAGGGTCGAACTACGGTTGCTCAACCAAATTATTACAAGCACGCCAATAATTATACATAATGGCGGACATGACACAGTGGTGTGGAGGCATACTACTGACTCGAGGATAGGGCGGTGGTGGAGAAACACAGCGGGGAGAGAGATACAAGACTCTAAGTCTGTCATCTCATCGAGCGTCGAGGTGAGGCTCGATGAATTTATTTGGGAGCGGAAGCGGATATAAAATAGTGACCAAATCCAGGATCGCACGAGACTGACTGGGACTCCTCTAGGTGTCGGACTCGCTATCAAATTCTTCATCCATGAGATCGCCTTCGTCAGCATCTGGCCAAATCAACAAGCCAGTGAGTACTTTGAAAGTACTCGCAAGACAGTTCGGACGTAAGATATAACAAATGCATGCATGAATGCGTCATGATTAATTCACCAATGCATATTTAAAAATTAGCATAACAAGGTAAGTAAAAGGGAAACGGCGGTAGTCCGCCTGAAATCCCAACAAAACATAAATGAACACCGATCTGGTGTCTGAAGCGACGCCTCGAAAGGTGAATAAATAAATAAAAGGAAATGATGCCACAGTCGGGCGTCTTAGCGACACCACATAAAGGGCTTTAAAAGAAATGCCACAATCGGACGTCGGGGCGACATCACAGAAAGAGCTTTAAAAGAAATGCCACAGTCGGACGTCGGGGCGACATCACAGAAAGGGCTTTAAAAGAAATGCCACAATCGGGCGTCTTAGCGACACCACATAAAGGGCTTTAAAAGAAATGCCACAGTCGGACGTCGGGGCGACATCACAGAAAGAGCTTTAAAAGAAATGCCACAGTCGGACGTCGGGGCGACATCACAGAAAGGGATTTAAAAGAAATGCCACAGTCGGGCGTCTTAGCGATATCGCAGAAAGGGCTTTTATTCACAAGTAAATAATACTCATAATAAACATTCAATTTATGAGAATAAATGGGTTAGTCCATTCACAGGAATAATCATTTAACCGGACGTAGCACTCATGCGATTCCCCGGAGTCTCTGCCATCAAAACTGACATTTTGATCAGGATAAGATAATATCGATCTTGGACATGGAATAGATGATTTGGAGGAATATATGACTCTGCAGAGTTTGTACAAAATTTTTCCCACAGCCAACGGATTTCCGTAGTCCCGAAGGACTGGTTCCGTTTACGGTATTTTTGAAGAAAACACAGCTAACTAGTACACACCCATCCTACCTCTCGATGCTAGGAATCACCCTAGACACCGTCCAAGAAAAACTTTTGAGACGGGGAGATCACAATCTCGAATAGCATGGGATCAAATTTATATACGCGCGCTCTAAGGGGTGCCCCCCTCTCGGTCCCAACCGGAAACACCCATGCCCCCTGACCGGATGACTGGCTTTAATCTAGGGCCATGGAACCATCATCACGGCCTCTCCTTTTGGTGTGTACCAGAAAAGCGGTTTGCAACTTACTAAACCATATTCCTTGCGGAAAACATGTGGTAGTACAGGGAAGGAAATGAGAGGAACTGGACCGATACGGTTTGACACTGAAGTCACATAGTCTGGCATAAGACTGGCATGCTACGACACTGCCATCTTACCCATCCTCATGCCAACACATGGCCATTCATACCCACATCCATCCACTTATGGATCATCGAGCTCACTTACCTCAATATTGCATAAAATAACGTTCATCGATATGCTTCTCAACATGCCATGAAACTAACTAAATGCAAAACATGCCAAGACACTCATCATATCAAAAGTTCAAACATGCTTGCCTCGTTCAGAGTAGTCGGAGCCTAGCTCGGTGAAGTTCGCGGCTCCGTCACCTCCTTCGCTATCTACGGTATAAAGAAAATATGTGTGCTATCGTAAATACCAAGGGGTGCACAAAAAGTATTCCAAATATTTTTCAAATAAATCTGATAAAAAACTAGACAAAATTTTAAAGAGAACAGAAGAAGAATCAATCAAAAATACCTTTCTGTTTAAAAGTTATAAAGGTTTTTGTCCAGGGACTCATCTGTAATGAAACAGAAAGTTCCCAGGGGCTAGCTTATAAAAACAGAAAACGTTCCAGTGTTGAATACGCCAGCCCAGAGGGGAAAGCACATTTTGCCCGAAGGCGCTTCCAGAAAATGATTCAATAGAGAGGGCAGAGAGGCTGACGGTGGGGTCCCACTCGTCAGGTTTAAACTTTCAAAAGGGGGGGGACGAAGCTCGTCGGCGCCCGAGAGCCGCGGTGATCGCTGGCGGCGATCCACGGCGAGGCAGGGGGATCGGAAGGTACCTCCGTGTTCAGGGCACCCTTCCGCGTCGGTTGGTGGTGGTGGTGGTCGCCGGTGAGTACCACGTCGACGGCGAGGTTTGCTCCGGCGGACGGCGGCTCGGGTGGTCGAGGGACTCGTCGGAGAGGGCTGCAGAGATCAAATTGAGGAGGGGGTTAGGCTCCTGGTAGCTAGAGGGAGTAATTGACGGGGTTAGAGTGCCGGAGATGGCCTCACCGGAGCGAATCATGGTGGAGGCCGAGGCGGATCGGGGCGGCCTGAGTTGGGGGAGGAGACCTCCTCGAGGTCCTCCTAGTGGCCTGGCGGGGCGTTGGTCAGGTATGGTGATGATGCGTGCACGAGGGTGAGCTCGGGGGCCCTTTATATAGGTGGTCCGAGGCGGTGGCCGTGAATGGGGGTCTCCGGTGACGATTACGGCGGCGGAGGGCTTGGTCGGGGTAATTAGGACGTTGTGCGTCATCGTGGAGGTCCACGGTTCCATTTAGGTGCTAATCGAGCTGGAGTTTGGTGCTTTGGGGGTGAGTTCGACAGAACGGGGCGGCGCAGGCCCGTCAGCGGCGGGAGCGCGTCCCGTGCTTGCCGGCCACGGTGGCGGTGCCACGGGCGTGCGCTGGCACGCATGAGGCCACGCGGAGAGCAGAGGGGCGATGGGCGGCGCGGAACGGCGTTGAGCCGCCGTTCTTGTCCCCTGACGGCTGTAACGGGGTCTCGGCCGCCGCAAGACACGCCGGCGCGGGCGGCCAGGGGCGCCACCGACGCCGGGAAGACGCCAAGCGCGCGTGCGGGATGCTCCAGACAGGAGGAAGAGGCGGCGAGGAACGTGCCAAGGGCACTCATGTGACTGAACCTCTGTCGAAGATCGACACTGAACTCTGAATCTTTCTGAATTTTGAACAGCAACAGTGCATACAAGGTGTTCGACAAAATGAATTTGGCCTTTGGTGATTTTTCCTTGAGCTGATTTTTGGTGGAGTGGCTTCTCATTGCTCCAGTAGGCTGCCTGATTTTTGGTGAAATTTTTGGAGCAGTGTAGATATGAATTTCAGCAAATTTGGCAAATCTGGTCCAAACTTCCAGAGACTGAATTTTGAAAAATTTGAAAAGAGAAGGAGTGGATCAAGATGGTTCTGGGTTGTGGGTACAAAGGACTATCTAGGAGAGTTGGTTTGAGGTCAAAACTCAAATGCAAAAGGGTACTTGCTTTGAAAATCACTCAGGCTCCAAATAATTTGCAGAATTGATTTGAGGGGAAAAATAATTAGAATAAAATCCAAAACTTGCTTCGATTAGTTGGGACAGAGAACTTAGTCTGATTACAAGGAGTAGGGGAGGTTTTGGAGGGGTTTTACCACATGGGCAAAAATGCAAAGTCATGGGTGGTTTTCAATATATGAAAATCCCAAGTTTTTCATAGAGTTTCTTTTTAAAAGAAAAAAGATTAAACTCCCAAAATAAATTTGAGAGGGAACCAACAGAGAAGAAGTTTCAAAAGATCAAACACCAAAGTTTGAAAAAAATAAAATCCTTGCCAAAGCAAAGGAAGTTTTTAAGAGGAAGGTTTTCTGGAAAAAATTTAAATGGCCTCTTTTCAAAGACCACAAGGTTTTGCTGAAAACCAAAATAAAATTTTTGGAGTGTCACATAAATCATTTGTTCAAGTTGAAAAATCACAAATATTGCAATGGCACCATGAAAATGTTGATGTGGCTTGCCTTAGTGCAAGTGAGGGTCACACTCCTCCTGGTGATCCTCAAGACAAGCTTCACCTTCTGGAAACAAATATAAACACAAAAAGAAAACATCAAGAACCACTCTGAAAGTCACCAGAAAATCTAGACAACAGAGAAAAATCTCATTTTTGGTGAGCTGCTAGATCTTTTCATTAATAACACAATGCAAAAAGAATCAATTCATTTAGACTTATGGTTAAAAAGTTGTGGCTGTTTGAAGCTCTCTGTAATAATTTGAATTTGATTTAAATATAACAGAACTGGGGTGACGTCGAAGGCGTAAACCCCGCGGGGCGCCTCCACTCGTACCGCTTCGGGCGCGGCCAGGGTGGCTGACAGCGGGTCCCGCCAGTCAGGTGAAAGGGATGGGGAGGGGGAATTAGAGCACGACGGAGCTTCGCCGGAGCTCACGCCGGCGAGGAGGGTGTCTTGGCTCGAGCTAAAGGGATGGATCGAAAGAGAAGACGAAGGCACACCTTCTCGTACCCATCGATTAGCTAGGGGTCGTCGAACAGCGTCGGAAACGACCTCTCTAGCGGCGACAGAGAGCGGGGGTCGCGGAGTTGGGGATGACGGCGACCAGAGGCGGCACCAGTGGCTCCAATCGGGCAGGACGGCACCATCGAAGCACGGCGGAGGCCCTGAAAGGGTGGCGCGAGCTTGGGAGGGGCTGGAGCTGCGGAGACGACCCGAGGGCATCACCAGCGAGCTTGATCTCGGGGGCGGCGGCCCTCGGCCTACCCGGCTGGGCTACGGCTTCCTACTGGCTTGTGGAGTGTGTGAGAGGAGTGGATGATGCTCGAGAAGGCTGGGGAGGGCTGTATTTATAGCCGAGCGAGGTGAGGGGTTCGGGCTCCGCCGAAGGACACCTGGACACGGCGCCCGGCAACGAATGGCGTCAGCGAGCGAGGGAGAAGGCAACGCAGCTCACGCGGGCACTGTGGGCGGGCACAGACGAGCACATGAGCGAGGGGGTGGCGACGAACACAATGCGCAGCGCACTGTTGGGTTGGCCGGACCATGCCCATGCTCGCTGCAGTGAGCTCCGATGTCGGCGAGCGCCAGGAAGGAGTTGAGGGGGTCGGGACGATGATCATGGCGAAGATTGGCAAGGCGCGGCAGGCGGGGAAGCGAGCACGCGATCAACAATGGCTCGGGCGCATGGCATAGCGCGTCGGCCGTCTGCCAGCATGCCTGGACGAACATGGTCACCGCGCGAACTATGACATCAGGCCACACTAAGCTTAAACTTCATGTCTGGTGTGTAGTCCTTGGTAGTTTGAGAAGTTACCACACTTTGAGTTGAGCTCAAGCGTAGTAAGTTGGAGTTTCACTTCCTAGTAAGTTTCTAGATAGTAACTTTGAGAGCTTACTGTGGTCAAAATACTAAGAGTTGGAAGCTGAGCTTTGGAGGCTAGCAATCATCTAGGAGGGTGGTGATGCATAAGAAAATTCAGTAGCTTTGGAGGAAGTAAAATGGTAGTTACTGTAGAAACTACCGTTTCTGTCCAGAATAGAAAACATTTTATGTAGAAAAAATATTCCAAAAAGTGATGCAATATTTTTTCTCAGGAAGGTGCCCTAGGGTTCAAAGAATATTTGTGAATTTTCTCAGATTTTTGTGGGCAAGAAAAATTGGGTTTGCTTTGGAGCACAAG
Organism: Triticum dicoccoides; assembly: GCF_002162155.2. Taxonomy (NCBI): domain Eukaryota; kingdom Viridiplantae; phylum Streptophyta; class Magnoliopsida; order Poales; family Poaceae; genus Triticum; species Triticum dicoccoides. The sequence continues at coordinate 719,008,652 of NC_041382.1, read as the reverse complement.
TGGCTGGTTAGGGTTTTAGAGGAAAAAATGAATATTTTTCATTTAAGAAAAATATTGCTAATATTATTTTGAGGTTGATCAGGGAAGAAATGATGGCTAGAGAGAGGAATGAGTCACTTGGGTGAAAGTCAAGGTAGTGCCCAAGTGTTTAAGTCCAACTAAAGAGATTCAACACCCTAAATTCAAATCAAAGCCAAATAAAATCAGAAAAAGAAGTGAGGGCAAAAACCAGGCTATCATAAACCTCCCCCACTTAGGTTGAATCTCGTCCTCGAGATTCGGTTGCTCGGGAAAACAATTCTGGATAATGTGCCTTTAGAAATTCCTCTCGTTCCCAAGTGGCTTCTGCCTCTGTGTGATGCTCCCACTAAACCTTGTAAAACTTTCTTGGTTTACTATGAGTGACCCTTTCCATCTCATCTAAAATTCTGAATGGTCTTTCTTCATATGTTAAATCCTTAGCCAACTCTATTTCTATCATAGCAGCCTTTTTCTCGGGCGGCGATATACATCGCCTCAACTGTGAGACATGGAACACATCGTGCACTTCTGAAAATTCTGGGGGCAGTTCAAACTGATATGCAACAGTACCCACCTTGGACATAACTGGGAATGGACCAATAAACCTGGGTGCCAATTTTCCATGGGTCTGGAATCTCATGACTCCTTTCATAGGTGTGACTCGGAGGTATACATGTTCTCCAGGTTCAAAACTGATCTGTCGGTGTTTTGCATCATAATAACTCTTCTGTGGAGATTTAGCCAATTGCAATCTCTCTCGGATTTCCTTGACTTGCTTTTCAGCTTCCATCATGAGATCCGTTCCGAAAATACGGCTATCTCCACTTTGAGACCAATTCAATGGAGTGCGACACTTACGGTCATACAAAGCCTCATAAGGTGACATCTTTAGACTGGTCTGGAAGCTGTTGTTGTAGGAGAACTCGGTGTACGGCAGACAATCTTCCCATTTAGGTCCTTGGGCCAAGGCACAAGCTCGGAGCATATCTTTGAGTATTTGGTTTACATGCTCAGTTTGTCCATCGGTCTGAGGATGATAAGCGGTACTTAATTTTAGCGCGGTCCCCAAGGCTTGGTGGAGACATGACCAGAAAGCGAAGGTAAAAAGTGACCCCCGGTCGGAAGTGATTGTTCGCGGTACTCCATGCAGACTGACTATTCTGGACACATACAGTTGTGTGAGCTAATTGGCTCGGTATGTGGTTTTGATGGGGATAAAATGCGCTACCTTGGTTAAGGTGTCTACTATGACCCATACTGCACCATGGCCTCGCTGAGTCTTTGGTAGCCCTGTGACAAAATCCATGCAGACATCATCCCACTTCCATTGTGGAACGGGCAATGGCTGGAGGAGTCCGGCTAGTTTCTGGTGTTATGCCTTCACTTTGTTGCATATGTCGCAACAGGCCACAAAGTAGGCAATGTCCTTCTTCATTCCATCCCACTAGAATATTTGTCGAAGGTCTTCGTACATTTTAGTTCCTTCGGGGTGAATAGAATATAAAGATTCGTGTGCTTCTGACAGTATTCTCTTCCTTAGATCTTCTTGCCTGGGTACACAAATCCTTCCACGGAATCGCAGTGTACCTTGTGGATCCTTAGAAAAATTTGAGGTCTGTCCTGCTAACATACACCTGGCATGTTTTTGTAGGGCTGGGTCATGTGGCTGGACCCGGCAGATCTCTTCCTCGAGAGTAGGAGTAATTTCCATAATATTAGCAAGACCAGCACCAACTATGACCAGGTTGAGCTGAGCTATCTCTTTTTGAAGTTCAGGAGGCAAAGATTCCATTATAGTATTCAGGGTGACAGGCTTTCGGCTGAGTGCATCGGCAACCACGTTGTCCTTACCCGGGTGGTAATTTATTCCAAGATCGTAGTCCTTGACTAACTCAAGCCATCTTAGTTGGCGGAGATTTAAATTGGGTTGAGTAAATATGTACTTGAGACTTTTGTGGTTAGTAAATATTTGGCACCTCTTCCCAATGAGGTAATGCATCCAAATTTTTAGAGCATGAACCACCGCGGCTAATTCCAGATCATGAGTAGGATAGTTTCCTTCGTGGGGTCGTAGCTGTCGCGATGCATATGCTACCACCTTGCCATCTTGCATAAGTACGCATCCAAGGCCATGTCTGGAAGCGTCACAGTACACATCAAAGCTGCGGTAGATGTCTGGAAGAGTCCACACCGGTGCCATCATCAGCCGGATTTTCAGCTCATTGAAACTTTTCTCACAGTCCTCAGTCCATTCAAACTTCTTATCTTTCTTGAGCAATTCCGTCATTGGTTTGGCAATCTTGGAGAAATCTTCAATGAAACAACGGTAGTATCGAGCTAATCCGAGGAAACTCCGTATGTGGGATACTGTTGTGGGTGCCAACCAATTGAGCACGTCCTTTACTTTGCTCGGGTCCACAACTATACCTTCTGCAGACAACACATGCCCAAGAAATCCAACTCGCTTGAGCCAAAACTCACATTTACTGAATTTGGCGTACAACTGATGGTCGCGAAGTCATTGTAATACGGCTCTGAGGTGCCCTTTATGCTCTTCTTCACCCTTTGAGTATATGAGTATGTCATCGATGAAGACCACCAAAAATTTATCTAGGAAGTCCATGAAAACCTTGTTCATCATATGCATGAAGAAAGCAGGGGCATTGGTGAGGCCGAAGGACATAAGGGTATATTCATAAAGACCGTATCATGTAGTGAATGCGGTCTTAGGAATATCTTCCTTTTTAATCTTGAGTTGGTGGTATCCTGTCCTTAAATCAATCTTGGAGAATACCTTCGCCCCGCTGAGTTGATCAAACAGATCATCGATCCTGGGCAGTGGATATTTGTTTTTGATGGTGACATCATTCAATTAACGGTAATCCACACACATACGGAGACCACCATCTTTCTTATCCACGAATATAGCAGGTGATCCCCATGGTGAAGAGCGGGGATAGATATATCCTTTCTGGAGCATCTCGTCAAGCTGTTTCTTTAGCTCCTCTAATTCTGACAAAGGCATCCGATAATACTTCTTGTATAACGGTGCGGTCCCGGGCACAAGATCTATTGCAAACTCAAGCTCTCGATCTGGCGGCATGCCTGGCAGTTCTTCTGGCAACACATCGGGAAACTCACTGACCACAGGAATTAATTCCAATTCACCAGCCACAGCGGTGAAGACCATTTCTTTCTTGGGTATGCTCCTGCGGGCATAGAATTTTGTAGTCTGCCCCTCTTGACTTGTCAAAGTGACTTCTCGGGTCACGCAATTAATGCATACTTGATATTGGGTTAACCAGTTCATCCCCAAAATAATGTCCAACTTGCCGGACTCGATGACTATCAAGGAAGTTGGAAAACAGACTATGTTGATATTAATTTTCAGATTACGGCAGACCAGATTGCTTCTGAGCAAAGATCCCGGGGATTGTACCAGCATATTCGTGCTCAAAACCGAACAAGGAAATTTGTTTTGGGCAACAAAACTCCACGAAATAAAAGAGTGGGAAGCCCCAGAGTCGAATAAAATAATGGTAGGTATGCCATTAACAGAAAACATACCAATGACGACTTCGGGGTTCTCTTGGGCTTCGTTTGCGGAGAGGTGATCGACCTGCCCAGTGATGTTTTGCTGGATAGGGTATGACCCCATAAAGTTGACTTGAGGCCTGAATGGAGCATTAGTCTTGCCGTTCTTGGGACACTGTCTGGCATAATGTCCGGTTTGCCCACAGATGAAACAAGAATTGTTGCGTTGGCACTCTTCTCGCACCGGGTTGGTCATGACATTCTTGACTTGTGTAGTGGTTTTATTAACATTCTACTGCAAGTTGGGCTTGTACTCTACCTGAGTATGCTTCCAGGTACGAGCCTTTTGCACGGGTTGCGCTTCCTTCCTTGGCTCGAACTTGCGCTTGTGATCGTTATTTGCGGACTTATTGTCATGTATAAGCTTGTGCTCCCTTTCAGCAATGAGAGCCTTGTTTACCAGGGTTTGGAAATCTGGGAAGTCAAACATACTGAGGGTGCACCGGAGATGCTGGTTCAATCCCCCAAGAAACCTGTCAATCTTTCTTTCTTCGGTGGCCACATCATGAAGAGAGTGACGAGCCAAATGATTGAACTTATGCAAATATTCACTCACAGACTAACTTCCTTGGAGGAGTGCGAGGAATTCACGCCGCTTCATCTTCATAATTCCTGTGGGACTATGTTATTTACGAAACTAATCCTTGAATTTTGTCCAGGTGATTCCTTCATCAGCAGGCCACATGGCTTTTGCATTTTCCCATCATATGGCGGCAGCGCCTTCAAGATAATGAGTTGCAAATGGAACCTTGTCATCCTCTTCAGTACATGCAATCTCAAGTTTCTTCTCAATGGTTCGCAACCAGTCGTCTGCGTCCAAGGGATCAATAACCTGACTAAAACTGGGAGGCTTGGTTCTCTGAAAATCCGACAGCTTGGAGTGATGATCGTTCTGATTTCCATTCTATCCAACCATAGCTTGCACACTCCTTAATATTTCAATCAGATCATTATTCCTCCTTTCCTCAAACATATGCAGAATTTGCTCGGTGTAGGGTGGATTTGGCGGTGGAGGCGGTGGTGGAACGTACGACTCGGGGGTGTGTCCTTTCTGTCATGCGGAGCGGCGAACAGGGACATCCTCACAAGCGGCACTACTGCTGCCTCCCCGCGTCATCCTATTGTTTGTTTTTCCCAAGGCAACGCATCCGAGATGAGCAACATCCAAAAATATAGTGGAGAAAAGCCAGCGACAAAACCTGAACGAAATACGAACAAAGCATAGCGAATAAAAGGAAGTTCCAACATGATTGTACATAGACTCTTACATAAAAGATAAATGACATGATGAGTTCGACTACTCTCATACATAGAACGGAACATCATGACTCGTACAACTACATTTGTACATCACCCTGACAACTGCGGATACTCGAGTGCTCTAAAGCTCTGCTGGTGTTGTGGGGTCCTCTCCTGAAGCGGACTCGGATCCTGAAGTGATGTGTTAACCGAAACCTCCGGGTTAAAGGTAACACGACGACGCTGCCTCGAGGGCTCTCCCTCCGGAGCAGGTGCAGGATGAGGCTGGAGCATCGGGGCTACTGGGGTAGTGTCGAGGATATACCCCGCGATACGACCTGGCCGGATATATGACCCGGCTGGGACTTGGTATTTCATTGGTATGACCCAGCAGATTGTTTACTGTAAGCCGGCAGATTGTTTAAGCCAGATGTTAAGCAGGCAGGTTGTAAGGCGACAGATTGTTTACTGTAAGTCGGCAGATTGTTTAAGCCAGACAGTTAAGCATGGCAGTTAAGCCAGATAGTTAAGGCAGACAGTTAAGCATGGCAGTTAAGCCAGATAGTTAAGACAGACAGTTAAGAAGCCCAAGATGTTAAGAAGCCCATGGAGAGAAGCCCGTGAAGAGAAGTTAGAATAGTTAAGTCTTAAGTCCGAGTTGGACTCTACATGTAACCCACCCCTTCAGCTTATATAAGGAGGGGCAGGGTACCCCAAGAGGGACATGTTGAATAATCATTAAGTCTAGACACAACTAGGAGAGCCGGAGATACGGCGACTCCCTGATGATGATAATGAGACCTGGCCACAAACAACATGTAGGGTTGTTACCCGATGATGTTTCCCGGGGCCCAAAGCTCTCTAAATCTTTGTCTTGCATGTTGCATCTCTCGATTCCGACCAACCCCTTCAAGCTACCGCGTAGATGCGTTGGCCTCACGACTAATTCCTCACACTATGACATCTACCATGACAATTCCATGACAGTTGGCGCCCACCGTGGGGCTCGCGCATGATGGTGTTGAATTCTTGGAGGGATCTTCCCGAGGGATCGTGAAGTTTTGCAATACTAAGACGCTCCGGACTCAACTTCTCCCTTAAATCGCCACCGCCTTGGGCCCGACCCTGAGTCGCCGCCTTGAGGCTGCCGTTACCATGAGCCCCCGCTGCTGAGAGGTGCAGCCTGAGCCAGCCATCTTCAAAACACCGGATTTTGCTGTTTTCACCACTCAAAAACTAGTACTAGATCACCAGCTACTAGTACTAGTATTTCATTGTTTGATGACCGCATGCACTGACCCGGAAGCGGACATCTCCGCGGACTCGTGTTCCATCGCTGACCCACCCGTCGGCTTTGCATGAGCCGCGGCGCTGGGCTGAGCTTGATGCAAGTTGTCCCATCCATGGTCCGAGGAATTGAGGAGTCGATATGGAACAATCAAGATAACCCGGCGGTGATAAAATCTTGAACAGAACCGGTAAATCCATGGTCCGAGATCGATTTTTTGGTGCGCCGCCATCAAGTCATATGTTTCAAACTGTTCGAGACAGTCAGGGTTTTCAGACATGGCTGCAGAAGTTTGTCCGCTGTGACCCGTTCTGCTGCAAGACCAGCACTTTCCATAAGGGTAACTATTATCGCATGCGTGAAAAAGTCAGTCTCGATGGAGGTCCCAGCCCATGTGTGTTTCAGAGATCGAAGTCCACCAAAATCGCTGCTAGTCCATGACCCGCCTCGCGTGCATCAGTTCCAAGGCACCGGCCTCAAGCTGCCTAGCCTCTCCTGCCGGCTCACCGCATCTTAGTTCACAGCTGACCACGCCGGACCGGTTTACCTTGGTCTCAAGTTGCTATTTCTACTGCGGATGAGTCGCCGTCGCCGTGGCCTCAACGTGCCATCGCGCTTCCCCTCGGCCTCGTACCACTTTCACCATAGACCGTCTGGCCGGATAAACCGCTGCTCGCCGCACTGAGTCGCCATGGCATCGTGGCCGATGCCGCTGAGAGCCGTCTCTTTATGAGTCGCCCGGCGCCTCTCGGCTACAGGTGCGCTCAACCTCCGACGTTGTACCTTTGTGTCAGGCTGCCATCGCCGCGTTACCGAGTCGCCGGATGCACAGTGATTTACTTCACTTCCGACCCACCGCTACCACCATACCTCATCAGCATTGTCTAAGAGCCGGCCTCGCCTCACGGCTGATTTGTTCCCTCTGCTTCATGGTCGGGTCACCTGCGGCGGTTGTCTCCGAGTCACAAGTTAACGCAGGTCACAAGTAGCTTGTGCTTCAAACAGTCGGCCGTACTTCGCCAGTCCGCCCCAATTTCAAGTCCTTGCCTCGCCGACCTCTGCCTGTGAAAGCACAAGTGCTCCCTGGGTGATTTTGGTAATTAATGACAACATATCTCTTGTTGGACTAACACTTTTACCTAGTATGTTTCAGATGAGTTCAACAATGAAGTGGCATGGACTAGAGGATGTGGAACCCCTTCAAAATGCTAAGGACAAAGGATTGGCCCAAGCTCCAAGCTCAAGACTCTACATTTTATATCTTAGTGATCCAAGATCACATTGAGTCTATAGCAAAGCCAATACTATTAAGAAGGGATGAGGTGTTGCTTAATGGCTTGCTTGATGAAAGTGCTTAGTGATATGCTCCAAAGCCCTCAACCACTTTCTCACTTCCAAATATGTCCTAAACCAAAAGTCAAACTCGGCCCCACTGATTCTTTCTATCCGGAGCCACTGAGTTCAGTTGACATAGCCACTGCCAGAAACCCTAATCAGTTTGGTCTCACCGATGGGATCTCGGTCTCACCGAGATGGGCTTGCAAACTCTCTGTTACCTGTTGCAATATTTTCGGTCCCACCGAGATATGCAATCGGCCCCACCGAGTTTGCTTGGCCAACTCTCTACTTCACTTATTACCCAAATCGGTCCCACCGAGTTTGAGTAATCGGTCAAACCGAGTTTTGGATTTACCCTAACCCTAGCACATCGGTCCCACCGAGTTGATCCAGTCGGTCCCACCAAAAACCCTAACGGTCACTAGGTTTGCTAAATCGGTTCGACCGAGTTTTTCGCTTTGGTCTAACCGAGATTGGTAAATTGTGTGTAACGGTTAGTTTTTTTGTGGAGGCTATATATACCCCTCCACCCACTCTTCATTCGAAGAGAGAGACATCAGAACATAATTACACTTCCAACCTATATTTTCTGAGAGAGAACCACCTACACTTGTGTTGAGACCAAGATATTCCATTCCTACCATATGAATCTTGATATCTAGCCTTCCCAAGTTGCTTTCCACTCAAATCATCTTTCCACCAAATCCATATCCTGTGAGAGAGAGTTGAGTGTTGGGGAGACTATCATTTGAAGCACAAGAGCAAGGAGTTCATCATAAACACACCATTTATTACTTCTTGGAGAGTGGTGTCTCCTAGATTGGCTAGGTGTCACTTGGGAGCCTCCGACAAAGATTGTGGAGTTGAACCAAGGAGTTTGTAAGGGCAAGGAGATCACCTACTTCGTGAAGATCTTCCGCTAGTGAGGCAAGTCCTTCGTGGGCGATGGCCATGATGGGATAGACAAGGTTGCTTCTTCGTGGACCCTTCGTGGGTGGAGCCCTCCGTGGACTCGTGCAACCCTTACCCTCCGTGGGTTGAAGTCTCCATCAACGTGGATGTACGATAGCACCACCTATCGGAACCATGACAAAAACATCAGTGTCTCAAATTGCGTTTGAATTCTCCAAACCCTTCCCTTTACATACTTGCAAGTTGCATGCTTTACTTTCCGCTGCTCATATACTCTTTGCATGCTTGCTTGATATGTATTGTGTTTGTTAAACTAGTGCCTAAGCTCCACTTCAACTTAAAGAAATTAAAAACTGCAACTTTTGGCACTTAGTGTCTAATCACCCCCCTCTAGACACCTCTTCTCGATCCTTTCAATTGGTATCAGAGCTTTGGTCTCCATTGCCTTGGTTTAAACACCATCGGAGGAGAGATGGATGAGTCTACTTTGGGGAGTCTTAGACGTAGAGTGCCTATTCTTGATGGAGAATATTTTCATGAGTGGAAAAATGAAATGCTTGAGATGTTCAATTAATATCACTTGAACAAGTATATTTCTAGCCCTTCTGCACCTCATGTTGATCCCATGCATCCTACCCTTGATGAATCAATTGACATGATTCGCAATCTTAGAACTGTTAATCTTATCACTAGAGGCTTGCCTAGAAACTTGATTGGATGTTTCCTACTCTTAAGTGTGCCTACACCATATGGAAATTTCTTGAGGAACTCTTTCCAAATTATTCCTTGAAAGATCTAGATGAAATTCTCAACAAGTCTATTGCCTTGATTAAGATGAGTTCCAATGATCCCAAATTTGGTGACTGCTTATTTGAGCTTACTAATCTTACGAGTGCCAAAGGAGATGTTGGAATCATTAGCAATATCATTTATAAAGCTATTAGAATTCATAAGGATAACTATAGAAATGATCATGTATCTAACGAATTGCCCTCTCTAGGAATTGATCAATCACAAGATGATGTTGAACATGAATACTCGAATGAGGATGATGATGATAGTGACTATGATCTCGATGATGCGATGAGACACTTTGGTCTTATGGCAAATCTTCGCGGCTACATGCATGGCTGGAGGAAAGGAATGGGTCCTTGGTAGTGGATGCACTGATCATATGACCGGAGATAAAGACATGTTCCGTGAGCTTGCTGAAAATGACAGCCCTCGAAAGTATGTCACTTTTGGTGATAATTCAAAGGGTAAGGTGGTTGGCCTTGGTAAGGTGGCCATCTCACATGATAGCTCCATACACAATGTCATGCTCGTTGAATCACTTGGCTACAACTTACTTTCAGTATCTAGACTTGCTGATTTCGGTTTCAATGTCCTATTTACTGAAGTAGACTACCAAGTGTTTCATAGAGATAATCATAAAATGGTCTTTACCGGTATACGTAGAGGAGATCTTAACATTGTTGATTTCGCTAAAAAGGCTCAACCTAAAACTTGCTTAATTGCTAAATCTTCTAAAGGCTGATTGTGGCATAGAAGGCTAGGCCATGTGGGCATGCGAAACCTTGACAAACTCATTAAAGGAAATCATATCCTTGGCTTTAACGATGTGATATTTGACAAGGATAGACTTTGTAGTGCTTGTCAAGCAGGGAAACAAGTTGGAGGAAGTCATCGCGCTAAGAACATCATGACCACAAGAAGACCACTCGAGCTACTTCACATGGATCTCTTTGGTCCAAATTCCTACATGAGTCTCGGTGGTAACTCATTTGGTCTGGTCATAGTTGATGATTTTTCAAGATTTACGTGGGTGTTATTTCTTGATGACAAATCACAGGTCCAAAAGATCTTCAAAAACTTTGCTAGGAAGGCCCAAAATCAATTTGACGTGAAGATCAAGAAGGTTGGAAGCGACAACGGAACGGAGTTCAAGAACGCAAATGTGGACACCTTTCTTGACGAAGAAGGGATCGCACATGAGTTCTCGGCTACGTACACACCTCAACAAAATGGAGTTGTTGAGAGGAAGAACCTGACTCTTATCGAGATGGCAAGAACGATGCTTGATGAGTACAAGACACCAAAACACTTTTGGGCGGAAGCGGTAGAGACAGCTTGTCATGCAACAAATCGCTTGTATCTTCACAAGCTACTCGGCAAGACAGCATACGAGCTCCTCACCGGTAACAAACCCCAAGTTGGATACTTTCGAGTATTCGGCTCAAAGTGCTACATTCTTGATAAGCATCGTTGTTCTAAATTTGCTCCTAAGTCTCATGAAGGTTTCCTACTTGGTTATGGCTCAAACTCTCACACATACCATGTCTACAACAATTTCACCCGAAAGGTTTAAGAAACGGTAGATGTGAAGTTTGATGAATCTAACGGCTCGCAAGTAGAGCAATTGCCAATTGATGTAGGAGACAAATATCCCTCGGAAGCAATACATGACTTGTCTATTGGCAAGATTCGTCCAATGGAGGTGAAGGAGAGTACCTCGTCCGTCCAAGTGGAAGCTTCTACCTCATGACAAGGTGAACCAAGATTTGATACGGAAGCATCCACGAGTGGGACACACCAAGAAGAAGAAAACGAGGAAGTGCACCAAGACGAACGTCAACAACCTCCTTCTCCACCATGACAAGAGAACGGCAACGCCAACAATGAAGAAGGCCAAGAAGAAGAACAAGATGAAGAATATGTTCAACAAAGACCCAAGCAAAAGCTTTCATGAGTTCGAGCAAGAATTGCTAAAGATCATCCCGTGGAGCAAATCTACAATGATATCCAAACCGGGAGAATCACTCGCTCAAAAACTCATTTAGCTAACTTTTGTGAACACTATTCATTCATCTCTCGTATTGAACCTATGAAGGTTGAAGAAGCATTGGAAGATCTGGATTGGATAAACGCTATGCATGAAGAGATACACAACTTTGAGAGAAATCAAGTGTGGACATTGGTTGAAAAGGCCGACAACAACCACACCATCATCGGTACCAAATGGTGTTTCGCAACAAGCAAGATGAAGATGGATAATTTGTTCGCAACAAAGCGCGTCTCGTCACCCAAGGCTACACACAAGTTGAAGGTATGGACTATGGTGAGACATATGCTCCCGTTGCTAGACTTGAGTCCATTCACATCTTACTTGCATATGCTAATCACCATAATATCACCTTGTACCAAATGGACATTAAAAGTGCTTTTCTAAATGGTGAAATTGAAGAGGAAGTTTATGTTATGCAACCTCCCAGCTTTGTCAACCCTAAGAAACCTAATCATGTTTACAAACTTCACAAAGCCCTTTATGGTCTTAATCAAGCTCCTAGAGCATGTTATAAATGCTTGACCAAGTTCCTTATTGAAAAAGGCTTTGAAATTGGAAAAATAGATTCTACTCTTTTACTAAAAGGGTTAATGGAGAAATATTTGTATGCCAAATTTATGTTGATGATATTATATTTGGATCAACTAACCCTCATTTTAGTGAAAAGTATGGGAAGCTAATGTCGGAGAAGTTTGAGATGTCCATGATGAGTGAACTCAAATTATTTCTTGGTTTGCAAATCAAGCAAACTAAGGAAGGCACCTTTGTCTCTCAAACGAAGTACACCAAGGACTTATTCAAGAAGTTCAATATGCAAGAATGCAAAGGTATGACTACACCCATGCCTACTAGTGGACATCTTGATTTGACCAAAGATGGTGAACCGGTTGATCAAAAAGTTTATCGCTCTATCATTGGTTCATTACTATATCTATGTGCTTCACGTCCCGATATCATGTTAAGTGTGTGCACGTGTGCACGATATCAAGCTGCTCCTAAGGAATGTCATCTTAAGGCCGTGAAAAGGATAGTGAGATACTTAATACATACAACAAATTTTGGCATTTGGTATCCAAAGAGAGCTTCCTTTGATCTTGTTGGCTACTCCGACTCGGACTATGCCGGTGACAAGGTTGATAGGAAGTCCACTTCAGGTACTTGTTAATTCCCTGGTAGATCTCTTGTGTCTTGGTCTTCCAAGAAACAAAACTCGGTATCCTTATCCACCGCTGAAGCGGAATACATTGCCGCGGGTTCATGTTGTGCTCAATTACTCTGGATGACCCAGACTCTTAAACATTATGGGATATATGTGAAACATGTTCCATTGCTTTGTGACAATTAAAGTGCTATCAAGATTGCTCACAATCCCGTGCAACACTCTCGAACTAAGCATATCGAAGTTCGTCATCATTTTATTCGAGATCATGTTGCTAAGGGTGACATAAACCTTAAGCATGTTCACACCGATAAGCAATTAGCGGATATATTCACCAAACCACTTGATGAGAAAGTTTTTTTCAGGTTAAGAGGTGAATTGAACATCATTGACACTTCAAACTTGGAGTAGGAACTACATTGGATACATGCAAGACTTGAGCTTGCGACTAATCTCTTGATATTTCTCATATGTCTTGAGAATTTGCATCTTGCATGTTATCTAACACTTGTAGGTACTTGGAAAAATCTAATTCTATGAGATTGCAACTCACTCACATCTTGAGCAATCTCTACATAACCAAGTCTCTACAAAATGGTGGTTGATGACAAGGAAGCACGAAACCTTTCAAACATATCCTTAGACAAATTCTATGATGAGTTTCATGATTATCATGTTGGATACACAAGTGCTCTTCCTTGAGAAAACTAACCCATGTAGGTAGATGAACTCAAAATCTAAAGGGTGCTCCCAACTCTTGATGGGCTACATCAACCTTGAGCAACCCACACGAGTTCAACTACATGATCAAGATCAACACCGCCACCCAAGGTATATTATTCCATCTTAGAGTAGCTTTACTCCAAGTCATGAGTCAAAGCAACTCGACAAGATGTGAATACATCAAGATACTTAAACGAAAAATGGTAACCCCATTTTGAGCTTAAACAATGAGTATGACCTATGATCAAGTGATCTCACTTGACTCCAAAGTCAATGTACTCTAACATAGGTGACTTTGTCACCGCCCAACTCTAGATGAAGTTCTCTTGTGTTCTTTTCTGTGTTCTTGCACTTGTCTCATGCATATTTGTTTCCCCTTTCAAACTTCATCTAGACCTTTTTAGTTTCTTTTCTTTGTTCTTTGTTCTGCATTTTATGCATCCAATTCATTGCAAATCTTTATGAGATCTTATTTGTCTAGTGAGCTGAGGTGACAAGTGTTTTTCTTTGATGAACTCGGTTCCACCGGTTTCATGTTTCCGGTCTAACCTGAGATTTTCGGAGCAACCGAAGCATACAACTCAGTGACACCGATTGCACTACAGGAAAAACATTTTGCCATTTATTCCTGCCTTATTCTTGATCCAGCTCCACTCAAGGAATCTTGTCCTCTGCAAGCATCACATTTACCTTAATGCTTTGTACTGTGATTCAAGGACCGAACCCATTCACAACAAATTCCAGAAGACCCTTCTTGGAAATTGATGTCAAAGGGGGAGAGAGAGATCACATCAAAGCTTAATCATATCTCTAGGGGAGATATCTCTAGGGGAGGGAATACTCCAGAAAGAGTAATCTTCGAGGATCCCAGATGCTTGATGTTCAAGAGGAGAGATGCCACATGTCTTCTTGAGGGAAAGACATGTTCATATTTGCTTATTTGCATTAGCTCTGTTTTTGTGTTCCCTATCTTCTCCCAGTATCCCATGCTAGATTCAGGGGGAGCAAGACACCCAAGGGAAAGAAAATTCTTAAATTCTTTGCATATCCTTCTCTTTGGGAACATGTCAATATCTATCGCGGTACTCTGTACTCACTCTACATGTCATCCCAGTCTTGGTACTCTTGTGGTTTCTTTTGTTTTGCTCTAGCTAGTAGGTGCATCTGTGTTATCTAACCTTGTTTACGCAGGTTCATCACATCCTAGCCAACTCAAGACCACAAGGTAAGTATATGCATCATGGTCATGTGTATGAGAAATTCTTGCTGATGTACATACTGTTTGCAAGAAGGACTCATGGCCATGAAGGTACATTTCTCATATTTTCATCACTTGCTCTGATGCATATAGCCAAGATACATGTAACACATTGCTACTCTGTCATGGTTATGCTCTCACATGCTTCTATATACCATATTCACATGATTGCATACATGTAGGGGGAGCCTATGCTTGTTACATGTCTTTCCAAAGATTTACTTGCTATTCTCTATATCTTTATCTAAAGCTTTGATGTATGTTGCCATCAATTACCAAAAAGGGGGAGATTGAAAGCACCAGTGCTCCCTGGGTGATTTTGGTAATTAATGACAACATATCTCTTGTTGGACTAACACTTTTACCTAGTATGTTTCAGATGAGTTCAACAATGAAGTGGCATGGACTAGAGGATGTGGAACACCTTCAAAATGCTAAGGACAAAGGATTGGCCCAAGCTCCAAGCACAAGAGTCTACATTTTATATCTTAGTGATCCAAGATCACATTGAGTCTATAGGAAAGCCAATACTATTAAGAAGGGATGAGGTGTTGCTTAATGGCTTGCTTGCTCAAAGTGCTTAGTGATATGCTCCAAAGCCCTCAACCACTTTCTCACTTCCAAATATGTCCTAAACCAAAAGTCAAACTCGGCCCCACCGATTCTTTCTGTCCGGAGCCACCGAGTTCAGTTGACATAGCCACTGCCAGAAACCCTAATCAGTTTGGTCTCACCGATGGGATCTCGGTCTCACTGAGATGGGCTTGCAAACTCTCTGTTACCTGTTGCAATATTTTCGGTCCCACTGAGATATGCAATCGACCCCACCGAGTTTTCTTGGCAAAGTCTCTGTTTCACTTATTACCCAAATCGGTCCCACCGAGTTTGAGTAATCGGTCAAACCGAGTTTTGGATTTACCCTAACCCTAGCACATCAGTCCCACCGAGTTGATCCAGTCGGTCCCACCGAAAACCCTAATAGTCACTAGGTTTGCTAAATTGGTCTGACTGAGTTTTTCACTTCGGTCTCACCGAGATTGGTAAATTGTGTGTAACTGTTAGTTTTTGTGTGGAGGCTATCTATACCCCTCCACCCACTCTTCATTCGAAGAGAGAGCCATCAGAACATACCTACACTTCCAACCTATATTTTCTGAGAGAGAACCACCTACACTTGTGTTGAGACCAAGATATTCCATTCCTACCATATGAAGCTTGATCTCTAGCCTTCCCAAGTTTCTTTCCACTCAAATCATCTTTCCACCAAATCCATATCCTGTGAGAGAGAGTTGAGTGTTGGGGAGACTATCATTTGAAGCATAAGAGCAAGGAGTTCATCATCAACACACCATTTGTTACTTCTTGGAGAGTGGTGTCTCCTAGATTGGCTAGGTGTCACTTGGGAGGCTCCGACAAAGATTGTGGAGTTGAACCAAGGAGTTTGTAAGGGCAAGGAGATCGCCTACTTCGTGAAGATCTACCGCTAGTTAGGCAAGTCCTTCGTGGGCGATAGCCATGATGGGATAGACAAGGTTGCTTCTTCATGGACCCTTCGTGGGTGGAGCCCTCCATGGACTCACGCAACCGTTACCCTCCGTGGGTTGAAGTCTCTATCAACATGGATGTACGATAGCACCACCTATCGGAACCACGACAGAAACATCTGTGTCTCAAATTGCATTTGAATTCTCCAAACCCTTCCATTTACATTCTTGCAAGTTGCA
Organism: Triticum dicoccoides; assembly: GCF_002162155.2. NCBI lineage: Eukaryota > Viridiplantae > Streptophyta > Magnoliopsida > Poales > Poaceae > Triticum > Triticum dicoccoides. The sequence goes on along the minus strand of NC_041382.1, from coordinate 718,992,551 downwards.
TGCTTTACTTTCTGCTGCTCATATACTCTTTGCATGCTTGCTTGATATGTATTGTGTTTGTTAAACTAGTGCCTAAGCTCCACTTCAACTTAAAGAAATTAAAAACTGCAACTTTTGGCACTTAGTGTCTAATCACCCCCCTCTAGACACCTCTTCTCAATCCTTTCAGCCAGCGCTGCTGGCGAGTTACCTTGAGCCACTACTATAGCCGCCTCAAGTTGCCACTGCCCACCTCGAGTAGAACTTGTCGCTACAGTTTGGTGGCCGGCTTGCGCTGTCGGTTCTTGCGCCGCAAGTCACTGTTCGGTCTCCAAGCCGCCGGGTCTCCACTACGGATGAGTCGCCACCTCCTCCGAGGCTCGCCGAGCCTTGAGACACCGTCGCCGGCACTTCCACTACAATCTCGTCAAACTGTGATTCCATATCAACTCGCCGTCCACAGCGCGAACCGCCTCGGCCTCCACTTGCGGGCTACCAGCAGCAGCGCAAGCTGCCCTTTATGCCGTGTTTTCTCCTTTGCCTCGCCCTCAAGCTACCGCTGATACGGCCTCGAGTAGGGACCTCTGCGGCCTAAGCCGCCACCTCCGCTGGATTCCCAATCTGTCGGCCTTCAACTCATGCTATTGTCGAGGTCATTGTGCCACCTTCACCTACAAATTGTCGTGCCGTGAGCCACCTCCACTATGTGCTACCTCGGCCAAAGTCTCGCCTCCTCTGTCGTGGTTTGAGCTGGCCGTCGAGTGACCGCTGTGCCAAGACGCCACCGGTGTCCGCTCTAATCAATCCGCCTGAGCTGCAACAGCGCGGAGCCGCACCTTTACTGCCATGGTCCATCCATGCCGGACCAGCCTTGATTTCTCCCACGAGACGAGTTGTTGTCCATGTTTTCAGTTATAGCAGGAGAGCTGCCACACTGCCGCGCTGCCAAATCACCATCAGCTGTCTCCCGCGATGAGTCCTCTTTCCCACGGACGCCGGAGCCGCTCTGGCGCCCCGTTCTGAAGCCACTTCGAGCCGCCCTGCCCGCTTCCATGGTCAGCCACTGCATCGGCTCTTCCCCGTCGCTTCAGGCCTCGCCCTTGACCTAGCCTCCTCTAAGACACCCTACGCCAGCCAGCAGGTGCTGACCCGGCCGCCCATGACCCTGCAGGTGATACGTCTCCAACATATCTATAATTTTTTTATTGTTCCATGCTATTATATTATCAACCTTGGATGTCTTATATGCATTTATATGCTATTTTATATGATTTTTGGGACTAACCTATTAACCTAGAGCCCAGTGCCAGTTTATATATACAGAAACCCCCAAAACATAACCTAGATCGGGAGTTCCACCGCCAGAAGACTCCGTAGCCACCGAAAACCAATCTAGACCCGTCCCGGCACCCTGCCGGACGGGGAATCCCTCTCCGGTGGCCAGCTTCATCACCCCGACGGTCTCCATGACGACGAGGGAGTAGTTCACCCTCGGGGCTGAGGATATGTACCAGTAGCTATGTGTTTGATCTCTCTCTTGTGTTCTTGATTCTGAACGATCTTGATGTATTGCGAGCTTTGCTATTATAGTTGGATCTTATGATGTTTCTCCCCCTCTACTCTCTTGTGATGAATTGAGTTTTCTGTTTGAAGTTATCTTATCGGATTGAGTCTTTAAGGATTTGAGAACACTTGATGTATGTCTTGCATGTGCTTATCTGTGGTGACAATGGGATATGACGTGGTCCACTTGATGTATGTTTTGGTGATCAACTTGCGAGTTCCGCGACCTCGTGAACTTATGCATAGGGGTTGGCACACATTTTTGTCTTGACTATCCGGTAGAAACTTTGGGGCACTCTTTGAAGTTCTTTGTGTTGGTTGAATAGATGAATCTGAGATTGTGTTATTCTAGTACAAACTCTTGAATAGATCGATCAGAAAGAATAACTTTGAGGTTGTTTCATACCCTACAATAATCTCTTCGTTTGTTCTCCGCTATTAGTGACTTTGGAGTGACTCTTTGTTGCATGTTGAGGGATATTTATATGATCCAATTATGTTATTATTGTTGAGAGAACTTGCACTAGTGAAAGTATGAACCCTAGGCCTTGTTTCAACGCATTGCAATACCGTTTGTGCTCACTTTTATCATTAGTTACCTTGCTGTTTTTATGTTTTCAGATTACAAAAACCTATATCTACCATCCATATTGCACTTGTATCACCATCTCTTCGCCGAACTAGTGCACCTATACAATTTACCATTCTATTGGGTGTGTTGGGGACACAAGAGACTCTTTGTTATTTGGTTGCAGGGTTGTTTGAGAGAGACCATCTTCATCCTACGCCTCCCACGGATTGATAAACCTTAGGTCATCCACTTGAGGGAAATTTTCTACTGTCCTACAAACCTCTACACTTGGAGGCCCAACAACATCTACAAGAAGAAGGTTATGTAGTAGACATCAGCAGGATGCTCCCTTCCCGTCCACCTGCGCTAATTGGAACAATAGAAAAGAAAATTCAATGTGGACAAAGTGCTGGAAAAAAATCAATGGTCAACATGACCCGGAGAATCAAACTTGAGCCGCCCTGTTCCGTGTTTTAAGCCGCCACCTCCACCGCGGCCATGAGAGAGTGGCTAAATCATATTTGAAGTGACTAGAGGTGATATATGGATGCTATATATGGCCCATTTTTCGTCCAGACAAATCAGGTGAAAGCTGTCGAATCACTTTTTATTGATACATTTTTATTTTTCTTCGAGAACAATTACTCTCGTTTGTGCAATTTCTTATGCAGAACAATTCATCATTACAAAATAGGCCATCAACCTATGGCCCTTGCTTACACCGAATGGGTCAATGGATAGGTTCAATTATAACCCGTTGGGATTCAACATATTCTAGCAATCCACTGGTCATATCATGGTCAAGCATGGAGAGTCTCAAGCCAACTCCTCGAGTAGTCTTAAGACTCGGGGGCTACAATGACATGACTCAAGAACTCAGGATCATTGGAGGGAAGATAACCCGGTCCCGGAGGCTGTTGCCATATTGATGAAAATTTAAAGGTCGTCAGAAAATTTCCGGCTCTAAATGAAGATTCTGGTTTAAAACCGGTTCAAGGGAAATTTATCTACCACAAAGCTTTGAAGATCTCAAATCCGGTTCAAAATCTGGCTCAAGGGAAAACCTATCTCCCACAAAGCTCTGAAGCTCTCAAAATCCGGTTCAAAGTCCCGATTCGAGAAGAATTTATTTCTTGCAAAAAGTTAAGTGTTGCCGAAGAGGACCTGTTGCCATGATGCGCGGTTCAAACATGGGTATCCTGCTTTACTGACTTATCATATTATTGATCACATGGGGGCTTCCTGCTCATTGAAGCGAAGCTATGATTACCCTTTAATCAGGCTTATATGCCATTCTTACAAAACACTTGGGGGCTTATACCCAAGTGAAAGGGACCAAAGAGAGTCTGTTGCAAAAGCACAACCAAAACATAGGTGCCCCTTGAGCACATCTCAAAATATTGCTTGGGGCTCTTTTGTTCTAAAGAACAAAAGTTGCTATAACCCTTGTGATAGGCTATAAAAGCCAGGCTTGGAAGCCAGGTGTATTCACCTAAAACCCTGGGTTATCCTGCATGTATACCAGCTGCTTCTGCATCAGGTAATCCTGATTGACCCGCCGAACTCTTAACAGTCAATCTTTTAAACAAGACCCTGAACTCGTTAAGGTTAAAACGCCGGTTTGTCATGTGAGGGCATGGTTTACGGAAAGCAAGGAGAAGCTCAGGCTGATAAAGCCACCTTCCTTGAAACTTGGATAAATCGGCCTGTGATGCACGATGCTACTCTAACCCCGTGTACTCCTGATAAGTCTATCTTTAAATAAGGACTGAACTTATCTGGGTTAAAATGTCGGTTGGGTAATGTGAGTGCCGGCTTACGGAAAGCGCGTACCTTCCAGTGGCTAATTCTAGTTTCATTGAAGAAGATATTTTGGCTTGGCGGCTTATGAAAGCCTTGGATTTTTCTGTTGTTTGATTTGAACGTCTTTTTGAGATTTTTTCTTGTGACATAGTAATACATGGTTGAAAACTAATAAGGCTTATAATGCCTTCTGAGTCATATATGACATTAACCAGTGTTTATTAACCACGTCTGGCTTTGGACGTTAAGTCGCCAGTATATATTTGGATTACGCCATTGGAATCATGTGCTTATAAATCATTGGGTTATATTATTCAAATCTTTAATAGCCAACATGGCTAGATTTTTTTATGGTTATCAATAACCAGTATTATGATTAAGGTTTTGAAATTCCCTTCAGCGCAATGGCTATTATTTATCAATGGATTTGATTTGTTCTACAATGTAATGAATAGTCCCGAGTCGCTGCAGGCTTACGACCCGGCACTTGGGGAATACATTATTCAAATTGAGATTACATCAAATACCACAAGTCCCATGTCACTGCCAGCATGCACCATGGCACTTGGGGGCTAATGCAAAGTCATTTTTTGCTCATCTTATTGAAGACCCGACTCATCACATAGTAATGAGCCGGCCCTTGGGGGCTACCAATTGCTCCTGGTCAAAGTTCAAGGTACACAAGTCTTAATCTATTATATTGAAAGGTCCACTACTCAGTGGGTAAAGCACAAAGCTCTTAACCTTGTGGGTGTGGGTTCAAGCCCCATGATGGGGATTCCATCGTATGATATTATTGTCAATGAAGTATATATAAAGTCCTAGCTCAGTATTATCTTACTAAGCCGACCCTTGGGGGCTACACGTTGCTGCTCAAATCTACATGATCATATCTACAAAGTCCCTTCTCATTATTGCATAATGACCCGACCATTGGGTGCTACACTGGTTGAAGTATTTATGAGTATAAGGCAATTTCAATGTCCCAGGTTGCTGCAAGCATGACAACCCGGCACTTGGGGGCTACATATGTGGAATATTCAGTTCTGACTAGTGATTGTGATGAACAACATGGATTTCTTCAAAGTGGTAATATTTATGTTGAGGCAAGTTTTAAGTCATCACTTTTCTTTGCTTAAGACTTGTGGGCTACAGGTAATATGGATATGAGGGAGAGAATTCTTCAGAATTCTCAAAGTTTTGTCCTGGCGTCGGTAACAATTATAACTCGGCATTATCTATTTATAACTCGGCAAGTTTTTCATCTTTAAGCCGGTTGAAGGTCACATGAGTATTTCAAAGACCAATATTTTTAAGCATTGGGAGCTGGGTAAAATGAATTATTCTTCACAGTCTTTCTTTGTGAGAAACCAAGGTCAGCAAATTGATTATGAAGTTGGTTTATTGACCCGGATTTTCTAGAAGAAGGAAATGAGAAGGACTTAAGGATGTTCAGGTGCCGGCTTACAAGAATATTTAACCCGGAGCATAACCTGTTAAAATTGTTCTTGTGTTTTGTTTACAGGATCAGTTTAACATGGATAAATCCAAATTAAACTGGGGGCTAATGTCGGGGATATACCCCGCGGTATGACCCGGCTGGGACTTGATATTTCATTGGTATGACCCAGTAGATTGTTTACTGTAAGCCGGCAGATTGTTTAAGCCAGGTGTTAACCTGGCAAATTGCAAGCCGGCAGATTGTTTACTGTAAGCCGACAGATTGTTTAAGCCAGACAGTTAAGCATGGCAGTTAAGCCAGATAGTTAAGCCAGGCAGTTAAGCATGGTAGTTAAGCCAGACAGTTAAGCTGAACAGTTAAGAAGCCCAAGACGTTAAGAAGCCCATGGAGAGAAGCCCGTGAAGAGAAGTTAGAATAGTTAAGTTTTAAGTCCGAGTTGGACTATACATGAAACCCGCCCCTTCAGCTTATATAAGGAGGGGCAGGGCACCCCAAGAGGGACAGGTTGAATAATCGTTAAGTCTAGACACAACTAGGAGAGCCGGAGATATGGAGACTCCCTGATGATGATAATGAGACCTAGCCACAAACAACATGTAGGGTTATTACCAGATGATGTTTCCCGGGGCCCGAAGCTGTCTAAATCTTTGTCTTGCGTGTTGCGTCTCTCGAGTCCGACCAACCCCTTCAAGCTATCGCGTAAATGCGTTGGCCTCATGACTAAGACCTCACACTAGGACATGTGCCGTGACAATTCCACGACAGGTAGTGAGAAGGGAAATCTACTCAGCAGGAGCACTGAGAGGATTCACGATCGAGGTGCCCGAGCTACTCAGAGGAGTAACCTGTGAAATAGGTGAACTAGAACTGGAGGGAATATAAAGAGTAAATCATGTAGATGATGGAGTAGTGGAAGCTCTAGTAGCGGCTAAAGCAGTGTGAGCACGAGTCAGCTCTTGAGCCAGCTCGTGAATCATAAGATAGCTAGCAGTGATATAACGAGCAAAGTTGCTAGTGGTACTATCAGACTCCGGATCAATGATAGGAAAACGGACACGACCATTGTCGTGCAGGGAAGGATAGTAGTGGAAACCTGGATGGTTCTGCATTCGGACCTCGTTATAAGGTAGCTCGCCGAGGACCTCAAATGCAGCAAACTGGACAGCCTGAGAAGCAGTAGAAGCGAAACCGCTCCTGGAGGTACGAATATAAGTGCTGGAATATGAACTGGTGCCCAGAGTGACCACTGTGTGATACTCATACACTGAGTCTGCTAGACGCTCCCGTTAAACACGATAGACTGGATCGTCACCGAGGGGGTACAGCCGACGCCACATGTTACAGAGGAGATGCGGCGACGTGTACGGCATCAGCTACAACTGGCACGGATACGACACCGGAGCCATCTACACCGAGAGCCATTAGTAGGTTAGCATAAAAATAAACGAGCGTATGCAATGCAACAACCAGCTACAATCACTACCGGCACTCAACTTATACCATGTCTAACGTCCAGTTAACACGTTGGCAGTCTAGCATCTTCTACAATCAGCGCGACTCTGATACCAAGTGTTATGGCACCCCGGCTTAGAGCAACCGATTTACCTTGCATTGCTAGCCCAGAGATCTTGTCTTCTGGCAATACACAAGATCTTGGTACAGAAAGCAACTGCTTTATTGATGCTAGTGGAACATAGTTCATATTACAACAAGTTGCGAGGCCAAGCGGCACACACGGTGCGGCCGAACAATATGTACATTATTTAGTAAACATAAAGGGGCCTCGATCATGCCAACTACGCGGTAGTGGAACGACGATGAAGCAGAACTCCATAGCACAGGGACACCAATGTGGACACGATCTAGACTCGAATAGCACTCGTTTCCAACGAGACTTTCCTGAAAGCTGGCATGACACGCCAGGTCAGTACATTGAATGTACTTGCAAGCTCACAACAAGCATAAACATAAGGACAAACAATATCATGATAATTAAACAATTTAATCATTAATGCAAAGATCATACTTGGGATGTAGTGCTCCAGATCTCATGACTTAAGTCCCTCAGACTTGCTTACCAGACGGTGATCCCTCTTGGACCACAAACTGACCAACATCTTGGTCTTTAATCGGGTTACCTCGTAACCAAACCGTGATCATACTCGGATCACAAACTAGCCAACAACTTGGCCTCCAACATCAAGAGGATTTCTCAACCACCCTCTCTCCAATCGTGCAAGGTTATTATCTTAGTGTGCAAAATTATTTAAACGCTGATCCATGGTGTGACCTACTTTCGAGCTTGTCTGTAACCGTGGACTCGGCTATCAATAGATTTAATACACTCTACAGAGGTAGCACACTGTACCCACACCTCGGAACCCATGGCCTCGCACTCCCATTCGGGTGGACCAACGGCATTCCGACAGAACCCCTACATTGCCATGACACTCTCCCGGCCACTCCGACTAACTCCCCACTGGGCTAAGTCATGGGTGGCCCCCTGCCTACCAAAGACACCAACGGCCACCATCATGGAAAAACATAAACGGTCGCAAACGGGGACAAGGTACCATAACAACAACGGGCACACAAGGTTATGTCTGCTTACCAGCCCAGGGTAACGCACGCCCATAACCTTCCCTCGTTGGAGGCACCGACCAGAGGAATGACAACGGACCAAATAAAGGCCTTCCCACAAAGGCAAATGTGGTTGCACTAGGGAAAATCTCGATTCAATGGCACCATGACCCGATCAACGATACATTCAAGTTGAAATATTATTAGGTTCAACTTAAAGTGAAAGTAACCGATGTCATGGTATGCCATGAAAATGCAACACTAAAATATATGCACCACATATCATCGGAAATAAATGGATCAACTTCATCAAATACTAAGCATGGATCTCAATAACTCACAACACCTTTATGGTTATGTTTGTTTAGCAAATTAACCATGACAATGTCCTAGCATAATTCTTTTCTTACTCAAGAAAATATTAATCCAACTAACTCCTTTTTCATAAACATATTATTTCTTCATAATCAAAAAATACTTCTAATGACTTAAACTAACTTAGCTAATTGCAAACTTCTGTAAACTAGACATATCAACTTAAACAAGCATCCAATAGAAGATAAATATATACTTTAGTGAATTAAATGCATGGGTTAAATCATTTGTTGAAGTTGAAAAATCACAAACATTGCAATGGCACCATGAAAATGTTGTTGTGGCTTGCCTTAGTGCACGCGAGGGTCACACTCCTCCTGGTGATCCTCAAGACAAGCTTCACCTTCTGGAAACAAATATAAACACAAAAAGAAAACATCAAGAACCACTCTGAAATTCAAGAGAAAATCTAGACAGCAGAGAAAAATCTCATTTTTGGTGAGCTGCTAGATCTTTTCATTAAGAACACAATGCAAAAAGAATCAATTCATTTGGACTTATGGTTAAAAAGTTGTGCCTGTTTGAAGCTCTCTGGAATAATTTGAATTTGATTTAAATAAAATAGAACTGGGGGGTGACGTCGAAGGCGTAAACCCCGCGGGGTGCCTCCACTCATACCGCTTCGGGCCCGGCCAGGGTGAGTGACAGCGGGCCTCGCCAGTCAGGCGAGAGGGAGGGGGAGGGGGAAACAGAGTACGACACAGTTTCTCCGAAGCTCACGCCGGCGAGGAGGGTGTCTTGGCTTGAGCTAAAGGGATGGATCGAAAGAGAAGACGAACGCGCACCTGCCTGTACCCGTAGATTAGCTAGGGGTGGTCGGACAATGTCAGAAACGACCTCTCAAGTGGCGACAGAGAGCGGGGGTCGCCAGAGTTGGGGATGACGGCGACTAGAGGCGGCACCAGTGGCTCCAATCAGGCAGGACGACATCACCGAAGCACGGCGAAGGCCCTTGATGGGTGGCCCGAGCCTGGGAGGGGCTGGAGTTGCGGAGACGACCCGAGGGGATCACCGGCAAGCTCGAGCTCGAGGGCAGCGGCCCGCAGCCAGCCCGGCCGGGCTACGGCTTCCTACTGTCTTGCGGAGTGTGTGAGAGGAGTGGATGATGCTCGAGAAAGCTAGGGAGGGCTGTATTTATAGCCGAGCGAGGTGAGGGGTTCGGGCTCAGCTAGAGGACACCTGGACACGTCGCCCGGTGATGAACGACGTCAGTGAGCGAGGGAGAAGGCGACGCAGCTCACGCGGGCACTATGGGCGAGCGAAGACGAGCACAGGAGTGAGGGGGTGGTGACAAACACAGAGCACATTGCACTGTTGGGTTGGCCGGACCGCTCACATTGGCCCGAGGGGGTGGTGTCGATGAGCGCCTAGAGGGAGTTAAGGGGGTCAGGATAATGATCGTGGTGAAGATTGGCAAGGCGCAGCAGGCGAGGAAGCGAGCACGCGATCAACAATGGCTCGGGCGCGTCGCAGAGCGCGTTGGCCATATGCCAGGACGCCTGGACGAACGTGGTCACCGCGTGAACTATGACATCAGGCCGCGCTAAGCTTAAACTTCATGTTTGGAGTGTAGTCCTTGGTAGTTTGAGAAGTTACCAAACTTTGAGTTGAGCTCAAGCGCAGTAAGTTGGAGTTTCACTTCCTGGTAAGTTTCTGGAAAGTAACTTTGAGAGCTTACTGTGGTCAAAATATTAAGAGTTGGAAGCTGAGCTTTGGAGGCTAGAAATCATCTAGGAGGGTGGTGATATGCAAGAAAATTCAGCAGCATTGGAGCAAGTAAAATGACCGTTGTTGTAGAAACTACCATTTCTATCCAGAACAGAAAACATTTTCTATAGCAAAAATATTCCAAAAAGTGATGCAATATTTTTGCTCAGGAAGGTGCCCTAGGGTTCAAAGAATATTTGTGAATTTTCTAAGATTTTTGTGGGCAAGAAAAATTGGGGTTGCTTTGGAGCACAAGTGGTCGGTTAGGGTTTTAGAGGGAAAAATGAATATTTTTCATTTTAGAAAAATATTCCTAATATTATTTTGAGGTTGATCAGGGAAGAAATGATGGCTAGAGAGAGGAATGAGTCACTTGGGTGAAATTCAAGGTAGTACCCAAGTGTTTAAGTCCAACTAAAGAGATTCAAAACCCTAAATTCAAATCAAAGCCAAATAAAATCAGAAAAAGAAGTGAGGGCAAAAACTAGGCTGTCACAAACCTCCCCCACTTAGGTTGAATCTCGTCCTCGAGATTCGGTTGCTCGGGAAAACAATTCTGGATAATGTGCCTTTAGAAATTCCTCTCATTCCCAAGTGGCTTCTGCCTCTGTGTGATGCTCCCACTGAACCTTGTAAAACATTCTTGTTTTACTACGAGTGACCCTTTCCATCTCATCCAAAATTCTGAATGGTCTTTCTTCATATGTTAAATCCTCAGCCAACTCTATTTCTATCATAGCAGCCTTTTTCTGGGGCGGCGATATACATTGCCTCAACTGTCAGACATGGAACACATCGTGCACTTCTGAAAATTCTGGGGGCAGTTCCAACTTATATGCAACAGTACCCACCTTGGACATAACTGGGAATGGACCAATAAACCTGGGTGCCAATTTTCCGCGAGTCTGGAATCTCTTTACTCCTTTCATCAAATTCACAGAAACCTAACACATCACACAAAGTTTTTGAAATCGTAGAAACACTAGAACCCAAATAACACAAAGCATAACACTCATGATCTTTAATATTGATTTTAATAGTAGGTACCCACTCATCATAAAGTTTTCTAGGGATAGAAACTTGTAATTCAAGCTTTTCTTCATAAGATTGCATTAAAGCATCAACGATATGTTTGGTAAATGATTTATTTTGACTATAAGCATGAGGAGTATTTAACATGGATTGCAACAAGGAAATATAATCTATTAAATAACAATTATCACAATTAAATTCCTTGGTATCCAAAATAGTGGGTTCATTGCTATCTAAAGTTTTGACCTCTTCAATCCCACTTTTACCAATTTTAGTATCAAGATCTTAAAACTCCGAATCATTGGGTCGCCTTTTAACTAAAGTTGACTCATCTCCAGTCCCATCATTATCAAGATTCATATTGCAAAACAAAGATTTAACAGGAGACACATCAATCACTTTTAGATCTTCATCATTATTATCATGAAAACTAGAAGAACACACTTTCATAAAGCAATCTTTTTTAGCATGCATCCTAGCGGTTCTTTCTTTGCACTGATCAATGGAAATTCTCATGGCTTTGAGAGACTCATTTATATCATGCTTAGGTGGAATAGATCTAAGTTTCAAAGAATCAACATCAAGAGAAATTCTATCCACGTTCCTAGCCAACTCATCAATCTTAGGAAATTTTTCTTCAATCAAAGCATTGAAACTCTTTTGCGAACTAATAAATTCTTTAACACTAGTCCCAAAATCAGAGGGCATCTTATTATAATTTACATAAGAGTTGTTGTAGGAATAACCATAATTGTTAGAGGAATTACTAGGAAATGACCTATATATGATTAAAATTACCTCTATACGCGTTATTACCAAAATTGTTCCTACCAACAAAATTCACATCCATAGATAGATAGGAGCACTCTTATTAGCAACCAATTTCATAAGTTCATCCATCTTTCCACTAAAAATATTAATCTCTTCTATCGCATGAACCTTTTTACTAGTAGATCTTTCTGTGTGCCATTGAGAATAATTAACCATAATATTATCTAGGAGTTTGGCAGCTTCTCCTAAAGTGATTTCCATAAAAGTGCCTCCTACGGCCGAATCTAAAAGATTTCTAGAAGCAAAATTCAATCCGGCATAAAAAAATTATGATCATCCATAAATCCAAACCATGTGTAGGACAATTACGAATAATTAATTTCATCCTCTCCCAAGCTTGTGCAACATGTTCATGATCTAGTTGCTTAAAATTCATAATATCATTTTTAAGAGAGATGATCTTGGTGGGAGGAAAATACTTAGAGATAAAAGCATCTTTTCACTTATTCCATGAATCAATACTATTTTTAGGTAGAGAAGAAAACCAAGTTTTAGCACGATCTCTAAGCAAAAACGGAAATAGCTTCAATTTAACAATATCATTATCCACATCTTTCTTCTTTTGCATATCACACAAATCAACAAAGTTGTTTAGATGGGTAGCGGCATCTTCACTAGGAAGGCCAGAGAATTGATCTTTCATAACAAGATTCAACAAAGCAGCATTGATTTCACAAGATTCAGCATCGGTAAGAGGAGCAATCGGAGTGCTAAGAAAATCATTTTGTTGGTATTGGAAAAGTCACACAATTTAGTATTGTCTTGAGCCATCGTGATAAACAATCCAACACACAAGCACACAAGAAGCAAGCGAAAAGAGACGGACGGAAAAAGAGGGCGAATAAAACGGCAAGGGTGAAGTGGGGGAGAGGCAAATGGCAAATAATGTAATGCGAGGGATAAGAGTTTGTGATGGGTACTTGGTATGTCCTGACTTGGTGTAAGCCTCCCTGGCAACGGCGCCAGAAATCCTTCTTGCTACCTATTGAGCATGCGTTGGTTTTCCCTTAAAGAGGAAAGGGTGATGCAGCAAAGCAGCGTAAGTATTTCCCTCAGTTTTGAGAACCAAGGTATCAATCTGGTAGGAGGTTACATGCAAGTCGCCTCGTACCTACACAAAAAATAAGAACCTTGCAACCAACGCGATAAAGGGATTGTCAATCCCTTCACGGCCACTTGCAAAAGTGAGATCTGATAGAGATAATAAGATAAATATTTTTGGTATTTTTATGATATAGATTGGAAAGTAAAGATTGCAAAATAAAAGATGGAAGAAATAGAAAATTGATATGAAAATAATATGATAGAAGATAGACCCGGGGGCCATAGGTTTCACTAGTGGCTTCTCTCATGATAGCATAATTTATGGTGGGTGAACGAATTACTATCGAGCAATTGATAGAAAAGCGCATAGTTATGAGAATATATAGGCATGATCATGTATATAGGCATCACGTCTATAACAAGTAGACCGAAATGATTCTGCATCTACTACTATTACTCCACACATCGACCGCTATCCAGCATGCAACTAGAGTATTAAATTCGAACAGAGTAATGCATTAAGCTAGATGACATGATGTAGAGGGATAAACTCAAGCAATATGATATAAACCCCATATTTTTATCCTCGATGGCAACAATACAATACGTGCCTTGCTGCCTCTGCTGTTACTGGGAAAGGACACCGTAATATTGAACCCAAAGCTTAGCACTTCTCCCATTGTAAGAAAGATCAATCTAGTAGGCCAAACCAAACTGATAATTTGAAAGACTTGCAAAGATATCAAATCATACATATAAGAATTCAGAGAAGAACCAAATATTGTTCATAGATAATCTTGATCATAAACCCATAATTCATCGGATCTTGACAAACACACCGTAAAAAGAATCTGCAGGAAGATCGAGGAGAACTTTGTATTGAGATCCAAAGAGAGAGAAGAAGCCATCCAGCTAATAACTATGGACCCAAAGGTCTGTGGTAAACTACTCACACATCATCGAAGAGGCTATGGTGTTGATGTAGAAGCCCTCCATGATCGATTCCCCCTCCAGCGGAGCGCCGGAAGAGGCCCCAATGGGATCTCACGGGTACATAAGGTTGCGGCGGTGGAAATAGGGTTTCGTGGTGCTCCCTGATGTTTCCAGGGTATATGAGTACATATAGGCGAAAGAACTAGGTCAGGGGAGCCACGAGAGGCCCACGAGGGTGGGGGGCGCGCGTGCCCCCTGGGCGCGCCTCACTGCCTCGTGGCCACCTCGTTTCTACCTTGACGTCCACTCCAAGTCTCCAGGATTGCATTTGTTCCAAAAATAGATCTCCCGAAGGTTTCATTCCATTTGATATTCCTTTTCTGCGAAACACTGAAATAGGCAAAAAAACAATTTGCACTAGGCCTTTGGTTAGTAGGTTAGTCCCAAAAATAATATAAAAGTGCATAATAAAGCCCATTAAACATCCAAAACAGATAATATAATAGCATGGAACAATCAAAAATTATAGATACATTGGAGATGTATCAGCGAGCTCTCGTCATAGGTTCTCTCCGTGCTTGTGGTGGTGGTGTGACGTCCATGGTGATGGTTGAGGGATGCTCCGCATCATCTCCCCCCCTTGGGACAGATCCGTCCACGGATCGTGATCTTCATCACCATGGGAAAGAGAGGGTGTCGCCGTGTAGAAGTGTACAACCACCAAGCACTTGTCATGTTGAAGCTCGAAATGGGCACTGTCCAATGTCGCACCGTCTTGTGATTCCTTCAAAGGAGCAAGGATAACAAACACTTGGAAAAACAAATATGGTTAGCGTTAGTGCAAAACCAAGCATTCAAGAGGTTATTCACCAAACAAGTGTCGTCATCAAGCATAGCATATGGTGTGACAAGGGATTGTGACATGTCATGTACGCACATAAATTGAGCAAAATCAAGGACATCACGGAAAGAAGCATGCATAAGACTCTCAATGAATGGTCTATGGTAGGCATAAGAGTCATTCACAACACCAAATGAAATAATATGTCTAAACACATGTGGCAAGTGCAAGACAATCCAAGCGTAACGTGCATGGGGTGTAGTGAATATAGCATGGCAATATTGACTATCAACCGCATGAAATGAACAAGTATGAATCATCGGTTATGCGACAAAGCAAGTAATCATAGGAAGCAAGTCGTGTAAGCTAGTAGTGCGAAGATGCGACATAGTAGAGGAAATCATGGCAATCATGTCATGTGAGTAAATAATAGGCATAGGCAATGCACATGACATATCACAAGCACAATTACAAAGCAAGATCAATGTATCATCATAGGAATGGATCACCAAGGAAACATGGCACGAACAAGCAGTATCTCCACCAAGCTTGCAAATACACATACAAGTAGTAGAATCAATCATCATGTGTAATGCAAAGCATGGGTCACAAATGCATGGCAACGGCATAGGAATGAGTATATCATGCAAAGTGAACATGGCAAGATGGGCATATAATACATAATGGACAATAACCCATAGCCATGAGAAGAAATGCGCGAAGTCTTTGAGCGAAGAGAGCGGTGGGAAAGGCGATCCATGGGATCCCAAGTCATCCTTGCTCTCTAGAGCTCGTTTTGTCAACTCATGGGATTGTGAGGTTGACAAGTATTCATGGGTACCTATACAAAAGAGACACAAACCAAAGAAATTGTGTGCATTGTAAATGTACACATCATCCATCATGATGTGTATGTGCATGTGTGAGTTAGCACAAGATAAGCATCGCTCAAAGAAATTTGATGCATGGTATAAGAACATGTCATCCATCATGAAAGAATAGTTGTTATGTATGACACGATGGGGACACAAATTGAGAATGCAAGTATATGGCACATCACTAGCATGTTTATTCATGGGGAGCATAAGGTGCACACAAGTATTGGGATCATGCAATGGATAGGATGGATCAAAATGTCCAAAAATGTATGAGGAAACTATGGGGGTGTCCTCATGAGCAATATTGGAAACATCATATGGAGACAATGGAGAACATCCAAAACAATGCATATCTGAAGCGAGGTGGTCATGGCATGGCATATGAGATAAATGATGCAGAGGGAGCTTATCAATAACATCGCAAGAAAAACAAATGCCAATAACCATGGGCTTGTCATCTATGCCATTTCTGCAAATTGGGTTTATTTTAATGGCATAGGGATAGTTACTAAAAAGAGATTGCAAATATGACATATTGTTGATCTCATGCATAGCATATGACAAGTCAAGTGGATTGTCAAACATGATGTTACCTAGAGAATTGCCACAAGAAATCCTATGTAACATGGCATCACAACTAATAGACTCCACATGGCAATCATCAAACTCATCATAAATGGGTAAATCATCACATGGGGAAGTCGAACTAGCATGAAGCATGACAATAGGTGGATCAACATCATGCAAGAAATCAATGTCAAGAATGTCCACTAGTGGGACAAGATCATGACCTTCACCTATTTTACCTTTCTCAATCCGCTCATGTGGTGTAGGTGAGGTGGCAAAGACCAAATGGTGGTCATCATCTTCATCTTGATGGAACCATGTGGGGGCGCATGATATTCCACCATGGCCATCGTCTTGTCCATAGGAAGGACGAAGTCGTCATGGATCAGTGAATCGTCATATATGGGACCTAGCACCAAAGGAGAAGACACAATAGAGGTAAAGGTTAAGTTGTTAGAAATTGAAATGGCCTCGCTCTCTCTATGTGGTGGTGTCTCACTCACTCCCTCAAGGTAGGTGCACTCAATGTCACATATGGTGGAGTCACTTAAATGACTCAAGTGGTGGGGGTCGTGGCTCTCCTCACATGGGAATTATGGCAACTCATCATATATGGGGCTAGTGGTGAAGTCATTCTCACTCTCAATATGGTGGCACAAGTCACTCAAGTCATCATACATTGCTGTGGTTGAATGGAAAATCCCATGCTCAACCATCTCGTCGTCGTCGCCATGGATGAAGGTCGAAGATGGCACATGATTGCACTCCTTCATGACCGAAGGGAAAATCCCATGCTCGATCATCTCGTCACCGTCGCTGTGGATGAAGGCCGATGTGGGCGTACTCGTTGGAGGTAGGCAAAGATGCCGTACGTCCAAAGGCGAAGATGCCTTGATAACACTTCGCGAAGATGCCGAAGTGGTGGTAGTAGTCATAGCTCCGTCTTGTTGGTGACGATGTTGTTGTAGTCGATGGCGCTCTTCGTTATCATACACCTTGGGCTTGCGGTCGTCTTGGCGGTCATCTCGAAGATGACGGTGGTGCTGCGTGGTACTCTCATCGTGTGGTCGTTCCGAAGACTTGCGACTTGAGCGTCTCCGCCTTGAAGATGATGAAGAGGAAGAAGACTTGTAGTTGGCCCGCGCGTGTCGGATGTCATCCAATTATGCATCCAACTTGGTGTCGATGTAGTCCCTTGTTTGTGCTTCGCTTTGGTGAATGTCGATGGTCAGTCGCTCAATGCCTCGCATTGCTCGTTGTAGTCCGAAGATGGACGTTTTGGCGATGTAGTTGTTCGCGTCGTCATTGTCGTGGAAGAACGAAGATGAAATGCCTTGCCTATCCATCACAAGACTTGAGCAAATGTGAGTGGAAGGAAGGGAAGAACTAGAACAAATGTACCTTTCCAATGTTGAAGATGAATCAACGATCACTCAATAATGTATCAAGGAAATAGCACAATTGGTATTGGATCTTATCAGTTCACAAACCTACACAAGTAAGGCTTATGGTGGAGCTCGGTGAGGATAGTGGCACAAAAATTTGATGCAAAATGTTAGCACACTACTGCAGGATGCTGCTAACGCGACACTATGATCAGAGACCCTTCGAGAAACTGTGTGCGATGCCATAATCACAAACGGTGTTGTATGAAGACCGTCAAAAAAGGTGAAAACTTTTGCGATGGAGGATGCATCAAACACGGTTCAGATTTTAGTTGCGTGTGCGATCCAGGGCATACGGTTCAGTCCAATGAACTGTTTGCGATGAGGTGGAACAAAAGAAATGGGCAGCCTGATGAAGGCATGTGCGATATAGAGCATACGGTTCACTCGGATGAACTGTTTGTGATTAGGCAACACAAAAGAAACGGGCAGCCAAATGAAGGTGTGTGCAATATACAACATACGGTTCACTAGGATGAACTATTTGTGATTAGGCAACACAAAAGAAACAGTCAGCCAGATCAAGGTGTGTGTGATTGAGGGCATATGCTTTAGAAGGATTAACTATTTGCGATTAGGTAACATAACATAAACGGGTAAGCCAGATCAATGTGTCTGCGATTGATGGCATACACTTCACATGGATGAACTGTTTGCGATTAGCCACAACAAACTAAAACAGTTAGATAGATCAACATGTGTGCGCTAGATGGGCACACCCATTCTAATTAAAAGACGTGTGCTAACATTGCCTATTGGGGTGCACCGTATGGTGCAAACGCCACGTACGCGGCCGAGAAGGCGTACATGCCCACGTTACGCCTTCCGGGAATAGTGTCGCACTTATAACCGTCAGTAAATTTTGATCATGTGTCCCATCACATTTCAAATTGCAAACCTGTTCACACCGATCAAAACCTAAACGGTTTCCCACTTAGGAGCATATTACTCGCGGTTATAAATACTACTACTCTAAGATGACTGCACATTCCTCCTCAACTCCTCATCCACAAAAAGTCAAAAACAAACAAGTCATTCATCATTGTTCCCTTGCGTCCACCATGGCCAGCGTGAGTTCTTGGTCAAGAGATTTCGACCAGGGAGAGGCGAGCCTGGAAGCGGGAGTACGAGAGATGTCCCTCCTCGCCGCGATAGCAGCCAACATGGCCCGCCGCACGGCCGTAGCAGCAGAGAGGTCCCGCCGCACTGCCGAAGCAGCATGGAGGACCCGTCGCACCGTCGATGCAGCAGACTGGTCTGGCCATGCCGCAGAAGCAGAAGAGATGTCCTGCCGTGCCGTGAATGTAGCGCAGATGTCATCCCTTGCCGCGACGGCTTGGGAAAATGCCTCGCGGGCAGGCGAGGACTCTTACAGGCCCATGCTTGCCCTCGTACATAGGCAGATGGATCAGATCTCCAGGTGGGCGAGGTTGTAGGATGACCTGCAAGCCTCATTTAAACAGTCTACCGACATCATTCGGCAACTTAATGAGAGTAATGCGAAGCTCCGGGCCAAGCGCGACCTGATGAGGGCGAAGATCATCAGAAGTGCGGAGCATCTGGAGCAGACCACTGCCTTGTTGAAAAGGATCGGTGTCATCATCGAGAAACTTATGGACGAGAATAACAAACTGCGCATCGAGCACAGAAGGCTGGTGGAGGAATCCGTGGATGCTCTCAAGAAGCATCTTGAGGACAAGAAAGAGCTCATCGCCGCTCCCCGCGGAGACTAGATCGTTGTCTTCCTTCTTCTTTTCCCCTTGTGTATTTCGGGCGTTGCCTCATGTGGCTTTTTTTAATTATGTTTCTAAATATGTAAGACAATTATTATCCACTGTCATCGTCCTTATATTCATCATGCTTTCTATAAGTCGCAGTCGATGTTATATAGGTCCGTCGTATCTTACATTAAGATCCGTGAAAAACTTTTTTTTCATATTTTCATTTTTCTCTCTTAAATCTCAGTCTAGTGAGACATATAGCCACGCCTGAGAACAGGTGCTCGAGCGCCATTAATGGAGACATTGGGAGGGAGGTGCACGGTGGGTAGCGGTCAAAGGGCTCTCCTCCCAATGAGCACGCGCAGGGGTCTGATCGCATGCCTCCCGTACTCAAATAGCTACCCCGCACAACACCTCCTAGCCAAAAAAGGGGACACATGGCTGCACGTAATTGGTAAGTCGAACGCCCACGGTTTCAATAATACTTGTGTTTCCGATTTGTAACGTGACAGCACTTGTTCCAAAATGACTTTGTTGATTTTTACTGTGTGGGCCTTCGCAAATCGGACAGAAAATTACCATAGCATGTTGGTGCCATGTCAAGAGACCATGCCAAGTTTCATGATTTTTAGGCATGTTTTGGAATTATAGTGATTAAAAAAACAAGTTTCTCAATCTTTCCGGCTGAGCCACGAAGCCCAGATGTTTGAATTTCACTCCCATCTCTTGCATGGGACCTAGAAATTCACCCAAGGACACACATGTGATTTTTCAAACAACTTTGGTGCACTGAAGCATGTGCTTGTAGTTCAAATCTGAATTATGCACATTAAATGCCCAGAAACTCAATTAATGTATAAAAAAAGGTGAAATGAGCCCGGAATAATTCCAAAATTTAGCACGGTACTTCTATTTGGTCTAATCTGGCTGTGTAAAAAAATAAGGCGGGAGAAGGCAGTGTACGTATGTCGTTTCGTACACGGAGGTGACACGTTCCCTCTCGGAACCACGAGCCTTCTTAAGGGAAGCACCGGTTTGCAAGAAGCTTACACCAAAGCTTGTCCCAATTCGGCCAAAAAAATTACCGCAGCATGTTCGTGCCATGTCATGACACCATGCCAAGTTTCATGATTTTCAGGCGTGTTTTGGAATTACAGGGATTAAAAAACCAAGTTTCTCAATCCTTCCGGCCGATCCACTGATGTCTACTACACAACCTTCTTCTTGTAGACGTTGTTGGGCCTCCAAGTGTAGAGGTTTGTAGGACAGTAGCAAATTTCCCTCAAGTGGATGACCTAAGGTTTATCAATTCGTAGGAGGCGTAGGATGAAGATGGTCTCTCTCAAGCAACCCTGCAACCAAATAACAAAGAGTCTCTTGTGTCCCCAACACACCCAATACAATGGTAAGTTGTATAGGTGCACTAGTTCGGTGAAGAGATGGTGATACAAGTGCAATATGGATGATAGATAAAGGTATTTGTAATCTGAAAATATAAAAACAGCAAGGTAACTAATGATTAAAGTGAGCGTAAACGGTATTGCAATGCGTGGAAATAAGGCCTAGGGTTCATACTTTCGCTAGTGCAAGTTCCCTCAACAATAATAACATAATTGGATCATATAACTATCCCTCAACATGCAACAAAGAGTCACTCCAAAGTCACTAATAGCGGAGAACGAACGAAGAGATTATGGTAGGGTATGAAACCACCTCAAAGTTATTCTTTCCAATCAATCCGTTGGGCTATTCCTATAAGTGTCACAAACAGCCCTAGACTTCATACTAGAATAACACCTTAAGACACAAATCAACCAAAACCCTAATGTCACCTAGATACTCCAATGTCACCTCAAGTATCCGTGGGTATGATTATACGATATGCATCACACGATCTTAGATTCATCTATTCAACCAACACATAGAACCTCAAAGAGTGCCACAAAGTTCCTACCAGAGAATCACGACGAAAACGTGTGCCAACCCCTATGCATAGGTTCATGGGAGGAACCCGCAAGTTGATCACCAAAACATACATCAAGTGAATCACGTGATATCCCATTGTCACCACAGATATCCACGGCAAGACATACATCAAGTGTTCTCAAATCTTTAAAGACTCAATCCGATAAGATAATTTCATAGGGGAAACTCAATTCATTACAAGAGAGTAGAGGGGGGAAGAAACATCATAGGATCCAAATATAATAGCAAACCTCGCGAGACATCAAGATCGTAACATCTCAAGAACACGAGAGAGAGAGAGATCAAACACATAGCTACTGGTACATACCCTCAACCCCGAGGGAGAACTACTCCCTCCTTGTCATGGGGAGCACCGGGATGATGAAGATGGCCACCGGAGAAGGATTGCCCCCTCTGGCAGGGTGCCAGAACGGGTCTAGATTGGCTTTTGGTGGCTACGGAGGTTTCTGGCGGCAGAACTCCCGACCTATTGTGCTCCCGGATGTTTTTAGGGTATATGGAGATATATAGGCGGAAGAAGTACGCCAGGGGGGCCACGAGGGGCTCACGAGGGTGGAGGGCGCGCCCAGGGGGGTGGGTGCGCCCCCTGCCTCGTGACCTCCTCGCAGATCCCCCGACATGCACTCCAAGTCTTCTGGGCTTCTTTCCTTCCAAAAATGAGTTCCGTGAAGTTTCAGGTCAATTGGACTCCGTTTGATTTTCCTTTTCTTCAAAACCCTAAAACAGGGTAAAAACAGAAAGTGGCATTGGGCTCTGGGTTAATAGGTTAGTCCCAAAAATGATATAAAAGTGTATAATTAAGCCCATAAACATTCAAAACAGTAGATAATATAGCATGGAGCAATCAAAAATTATAGGTACGTTGGAGACGTATCAGCATCCCCAAGCTTAACTCCTGCTCGTCCTCGAGTAGGTAAATGATAAAAGCAGAATTTTTGATGCGGAGTGCTACTTGGCATAATTTCGATGTGATTCTTCTTAATTGTGGTATGAATATTCAGATCCATAAGATTCAAGACAAAAGTTCATATTGACATAAAAATAATAATACTTCAAGCATACTAACAAAGCAATTATGTCTTCTCAAAATAACATGGCTAAAGAAAGTTATCCCTACAAAATCATATAGTCTGGCTATGCTCTATCTTCACCACGCAAAATATTTAAATCATGCACAACCCCGATGACAAGCCAAGCAATTGTTTCATACTTTTGATGTTCTCAAACTTTTTCAATCTTCACGCAATACATGAGCGTGAGCCATGGACATAACACTATAGGTGGAATAGAATGGTGGTTGTGGAGAAGACAAAAAGGAGAAGATAGTCTCACATCAACTAGGCGTATCAATGGGCTATGGAGATGCCCATCAATAGATATCAATGTGAGTGAGTAGGGATTGCCATGCAATGGATGCACTAGAGCTATAAGTGTATGAAAGCTCAACAGAAGAAACTAGTGGGTGTGCATCCAACTTGCTTGCTCACGAAGACCTAGGGCATTTTCAGGAAGCCCATCATTGGAATATACAAGCCAAGTTCTTTAATGAAAGATTCCCACTAGTATATGAAAGTGACCACATAGGAGATCCTCTATCATGAAGATCATGGTGCTACTTTGAAGCACAAGTGTGGTAAAAGGATAGTAGCATTGCCCCTTCTCTCTTTTTCTCTCATTTTTTTAATTTTTTATTTGGGCCTTCTCTTTTTTATGGCCTCTTTTTTTATTTGGGCTTCTTTGGCCTCTCTTTTTTCGTCCGGAGTCTCATCCCGACTTGTGGGGGAATCATAGTCTCCATCATCCTTTCCTCACTGGGACAATGCTCTAATAATGATGATCATCACACTTTTATTTTCTTACAACTCAAGAATTACAACTCTATACTTAGAACAAGATATGACTCTATATGAATGCCTCCGGTGGTGTACCGGGATGTGCAATGATGCATGAGTGACATGTATGAAAGAATTATGAACGGTGGCTTTGCGACAAATACAATGTCAACTACATGATCATGCTAAGCAATATGAAAAAATGAAGCGTGTCATAATATACGAAACGGTGGAAAGTTGCATGGCAATATATCTCGGAATGGCTATGGAAATGCCATAATAGGTAGGTATGGTGGCTGTTTTGAGGAAGGTGTATGGTGGATGTATGATACCAGCGAAAGGTGCGCGGTACTAGAGAGGCTAGCAAGGGTGGAAGGGTGAGAGTGCGTATAATCCATGGACTCAACATTAGTCATAAAGAACCCATATACTTATTGCAAAAATCTACAAGTTATCAAAGCAAAGTATTACGCGCATGCTCCTAGGGGGATAGATTGGTAGGAAAAGACCATCGCTCGTCCCCGACCGCCACTCATAAGGAAAACAATCAATAAATAAATCATGCTCCGACTTCATCACATAACGGTTCACCATACATGCATGCTACGGGAATCACAAACTTTAACACAAGTATTTCTCAAATTCATAACCACTCAACTAGCATGACTCTAATATCACCATCTCCGTATCTCAAAACAATTATCAAGTATCAAACTTCTCATAGTATTCAACACACTCATAAGAGAATTTTATTATTCTTGAATACCTAGCATATTAGGATTTTAAGCAAATTACCATGCTATTTAAGACTCTCAAAATAATCTAAGTGAAGCATGAGAGTTCATCTATTTCTTCAAAATAAAACTACCACCATGCTCTAAAAGATATAAGTGAAGCTCTAAAGCAAATGACAAACTACTCCAAAAGATTTAAGTGAAGATCAATGAGTAGTTGAATAATTATGCAACTATGTGAAGACTCACTCTCATTTAATAATTTCAGATCTTGGTATTTTATTCAAACAGCAAGCAAAGCAAAAGAAAATGACATTCTAAGAATAGCAAACATCATGTGACGAAGCAAAAACTTAGGATCAACCGATACTAACCAATAGTTGTTGAAGAAGAAAGGTGGGATGCCAACTGGGGCATCCCCAAGCTTAGACGCTTGAGACTTCTTGAAATATTATCTTGTGCTGCCTTAGGCATCCCCAAGCTTGAGATTTTGTGTCTCCTTAATTCCTCTCATATCACGGTCTCCCTAAATCTCAAAAGTTTCATCCACACAAAACTCAACAAGGACTCGTGAGATAAGTTAGTATAAATCATTGCCAAAACCTTATCATACTCTACTGTAGCAAATCACTAAAAAATATTCAACATTTCATACTAAATGTCTCTACATATTTAATAGTCCTATCCTCAAATAGAATCATTAAAGAAGCAAACATATGCGAACAATGCAAACATAACAGCAATCTTCCTAAACAGGATAGTCTGTAAAGAATGCTGCAACATCCATACTTCCCTAGCTCCAAAAATTATGAAAGAAAATTCCCACTGTAGTAAATTTATCAGAGCTTAATGCAAAAGGTTTCAATATTTTATCACATTCTGACTTTTCTAGGGAATTATTGCAACAGCGGTAAACTTTCTGTTTTCAAACAGCAACATGTATACTTGTAACATAGGCATAGTAAAGGCTATCAATGCCACTTTTGTTGAAATAAAATATGAAAAACATTGTTCTAAATAACATAAAGCAAATCCTAACAAAATAAATTGCAGCTCTAAGCAAAACACATATCATGTGGCGAATAAAAATATAGCTCCAAGTAAAGTTACCAATGACCAAAGACGAAAGAGGGGATGCCTTCCGGAGCATCCCCAAGCTTAGGCTCTTGGTTGTCCTTGAATATTACCTTGGGGTGCCTTGGGCATCCCCAAGCTTAGTCTCTTTCCACTCCTTATTCCATAGTCCATCGAATCTTTAGCCAAAACTTGAAAACTTCACAACACAAAACATAAAAGAAAACTCGTAAGCTCCGTTTGTATAAGAAAATAAATCACCACTTCAAGTTACTGTAATGAACTCATTCTTTATTTATATTGGTGTTAAACCTACTGTATTCCAACTTACCTATGGTTTATAAACTATTTTACTAGCCATAGATTCATCAAAATAAGCAAACAACACACAAAAAACAGAATCTGACAAAAATAGAACAGTCTGTAGTAATCTGGATCAAACGTATACTTCTGGAACTCATAAAATTCTCAAATAAATTGCTGGACCTGAGGAATTTATCTATTAATCATCTGAAAAAATAATTAACTAAATTTCACTCTCCAAATAAACATGGAAGCAATTCTCGTGAGCGCTAAAGTTTCTGTTTTTTACAGCATGATCAACAAGACTTTCCCCGAGTCTTCCCAAGGGTTCTACTTGGCACAAACACTAATTAAAAGCATAAAACCACATCTAAACAGAGACTAGATGAATTATTTATTACTAAACAGGAACAGAAAGAAAGGAAAAAAAATAAAATTGGGCTGCCTCGCAACAAGTGCTATCATTTAACGCCCCTAGCTAGGCATGATGCTTTCAATGATGCTCACATAAAAGATAAGAATTGTAACATAAAGAGAGCATCATGAAGAATATGAGTAGAACATTTAAGTCTAACCCACTTCCTATGCGTCGGGATTTTGTGAGCAAACAACTTGTGGGAACAAGAATCAACTTGCATAGGAAGGTAAAACAAGCATAACTTCAAAACTTTAAGCACATAGAGAGGAAACTTGATATTATTGCAATTCCTACAAGCATATATTCCTCCCTCATAATAATTTTCAGTAGAATTATGAATGAATTCAACAATATAACTAGCACCTAAAGCGTTCTTTTCATGATCTACAAGCATAGAAATTTTATTACTCTCCACATAAGCAAATTTCTTCTTAATCGGAATAGTGGGAGTATCATAAGATACTTGAATACTATAAATTGTTTCCACATTAAAAGAGTAATATTCAGAAAAAGGGTAACCATAATCATGACAAGTTTCATAAATATAATCCTCACTACTTTTTATAGCATATGTATCATCACAATAATTATCATAAGTAGGAGGCATGTTATTATCATTATAAATTTGCATATCAAAACATGGGATACTAAAAATATCATCATTAAGCATAGCATCCCCAAGCTTGGGACAAACATTAATTGCAGGAAATATATTCTCAAAAACATCATCTTCATCAAACATAGCATTCCCAAGCTTGGGCCTTGTCGGTGTACTAGAGTAGGGGTACCCTAGTATCCCGAACTTGTGCACGGGCAGTCACAGCATCCCGCGGCAAGGCTTGCCGGGTGACCGCCAAGGTCCTCCGTGGTTCCCCTAGAGCCATTCAAGGAGACAAGACCCCGGCAAGAGGAGCTTGCCGGGAAGGCCAACCAAGGCATCTCAAGGAACTTGCCGCGACGCGCCACACGTCCCGGCAAGGCCCGGTGAGCGACAAGGTCCCGGACGCGACAAGACAACGACCGCGGCAAGGCGCTTGCAGCGGCAAGGCGCTTGCCGCGGCAAGCCACCACTCTGTGTCCGCGCTCCAGCACATCCACTAACGTGTCGCTTGGGACCCTTCCAGGCGTACGTGGCGGGAGGCTGTGCAGCCAGCGGTGCGCGGTGGCAAGCGGCGCTGACAAGATTGCCATCGTGGCGAGCGGTGGCGTCCCCGACGGTCCCTTTTGCACTATTTAGGCGACATAGACGGGCATTTAATGCCCTTGTCCCCTGCCGTCAGGGTTAGGTATGATACACTATAGCAGGTAGCTGTACCAACCGTAGCACCTTTCCATTTTTACCCTTGTCTACGTTGCCACCTGTCGGTGACCCCTTGAGCATATAAAAGGAGGCCCATGCGCAACGTAGAGGGGGGTCGGCAAAAAAGAGAACTCTCAGGCTCGGTCTCGTTAGCTGCTGGAGTGTACTGTAGCACTCCGCGCTCCCGAGCAAGAACTCAATACAAACCATAAAGCAGGAGTAGGGTTTTACGCATCCGTGCGGCCCGAACCTGGGTAAACCGCTCGTGTGCTTCGCCTCGATCCGCTCTTCGTGCGACCCTCGCCCCCGCCGAACTGAAAGGGACTCGGTCCGCCGGTCCCATAAGTGCTCGTGGGTCAGCTCCCCGGCATCTTTGGCGCGCCAGGTAGGGGCGTCGAGGTTGTGTGAACCAGATCCGACGTTCACACGAGCTAGATCTTCATCATCTTCATCGACATGCCGCCGAAGAAGAAGGCTTCGGAGGCGGCTGCTCCGTCCGCGCCGAACCCACCACCGCCGGAGCAAACGGCTGATGGGTCAGACGCTGGCGGAAGAACGGGCGTCGACGAGGGAGCTCACGGTGCTGCCAGGTCCAAGGACAAGGCTGCACTGCCCATCGGCGGCGTAGCCGGCTCCCACAACGACCGGGCGCACTCCAAGACCTCGGCGTCCGTACATGCACCGCGCCCATCTCAGGAGGCGCGGGACCGGCAACACCATGGTATTCACGGTACCATGCGTTTGCTGGACCAAGATCGAGCTAGTGGATCTCGGAGTGCTCAAGACCAGCATGCACGCCAACATGCTGGCACGAGCGAGGCACGGTCGCCTGGAAGGGATACTGCTCCTTCTAACATAGTTAGAAGTCCGAGCATATCCCACTCCTCGCACCGTTCGCCACCGCCACCCGCCACTGCAACAGAAGCTTTGGCGCGAGCTCAACTGCTACTGGACTACCCTCCAACGGCAGACAAGATTGACGACTGGAGGGCCACCATTCAGAGTCTCATCGGCTTCGCCAACGCCAACACTCAACGGCAGCCGAGCACGTCGCAGCCGCGGCAAGTCAGCCAGGCACGAGCCGGTGGCGACAAGACCGGTGGGGGTGCAACCACTGTGCACTCTCCGCCCCGAAGGCCAAGATCGCCGACTCGCCGGATCCACCTAGACAGCGACTCCACCGCGTCATCAGATCCACGAGCTCGTCGCGATCAGCGCCAAGTTCTTCACGAACGACAGCAAGAAGACGCTCGTACTCGCATCAAGCGCTGAAGAGAAGCGCGACGTCAATCAGACCAGCGCGCTGGGCCCTCTGTCGACATGCATGCGCCAGGGGAACCAGGCGGCTTGCCGTACGCGGTAGGTTGCCCTGCATTTACTCGTGAGCTGCGGCAAGTCCAGTGGCCCAGCACGAAGAATTTCAAGCCAGATGTACCAGAGAAGTACGACGGCAAGTCGCATTCGTCGGAGTTCCTCATCATCTACACCATCGTGGTGCAGGCTGCCGGGGGGCGGGACGACAAGATCCTTGCCAACTACTTCCCGCTGGTGCTCAAGCCCAATGTCAGCTCCTGGCTCATGCACTTGCCGGACAACTCCATATCTTCCTGGGCAGACCTATGCCATCAGTTTGTCGGCGCCTTTACAGGCGGCCACAAACCTCATGGCCAAGAGAGTGACCTTCATCTGCTCGCCCAGAAGGAAGGAGAGCCCCTGCGCAAGTACATTCAGAGATTCAGCCGTGTACAACACAACATCCCAGATGTCCACCCTGCCGCGGTCATTAGCACGTTCCATCAGAACGTGTGTAACCGCAGGATGCGGGAGGAGATGGCGATGTGCAGATGAAGGTGGCGCCAAGAAAGCCAAAGCTGGTAGCTCCGACAAGGAGATTGCCGCATGCACCAACTGCCAGGCTGTGGCGATCGCCGACAAGCAGGACGGCACCGACAAGCAGTACTGCAAGATCCACCGCACCAAGGGCCATGACCTCTAGAGCTGCAAGAAGGTCGAGCAGCTTGTACAGCAGCAAAAGGCTGAATACGAGCGACGCGACAAGGAGAGGGCCCAAGGGGGCGCTGGAGAATCCGGCAAGAAGCGCGCCGGCCGAGGAGGACGCCGTGGCAAAGCCAAGCAGCGGCAAGGAGACAGACCTCCCCGCGGCCGCGACAAGGATGAAGATGACGACGACGACGAAGACATGGATGATGTCGAGACCAGTGAGCAGGAGTTCCAGAAAGCCACAGAGGTCTTGTGCGTTGACGGCGGTGCTTCTCTGCATACTTCGCACCGCCAACTCAAGCAGTGGGTGCGGGAAGTCAATGCGGCGGAACCACCTGTCGAGTCACGCAAGCTTCTGAAATGGTCCAGCACGCCTATCATCTTTGATATTGAGGATCACCCTGATCGCACAACTGCGATCGGGTGCTTGCCGATGTTGGTTTCGCCAACTATCCGCAACCTCAAGGTCACTAAGATGCTAGTTGACGGCGGGGCCGGCTTGAACCTAATCTCATCCGCTGTACTCCACAAACTCCAGATCCCTGACAGCGAGCTTGAAGAGACCAGCACATTCCAAGGAATCAACCCGGGAAGGAGCAAGCCGAAGGGGAAGGTCACGTTGCCAGTAACATTTGGAAGCGAGTTGAACTTCAGGACTGAGAGGGTCACTTTTGACGTTGCCAATTTTCCATTGCCTTACAATGGGATACTCGGCCGTCCAGCACTCGCCAAGTTCATGGCAGCCTCTCACTACGCATACAACATGCTGAAGATGCCAGGCCCGATAAGCGTCATTTCTGTCCCTGGCGACAAGAAGGATGCTCTTATCTGCGCCGACAAGATCTACCGGGAAGCGGCAGCCGCAGCAGATCGCAAGTCACCTGCCGTTGAAGCTCCCGGGGGGAAGAAGAAGACCAAGTCCGGCAAGAGTTCTGATGCCCACTCCGGCAAGCGCACCTCTTCGGAGTGCTGCGCTGCCGTCGAGGACGCACCATCGAGCTCCACCGGCAAGTGTAAGAAGGCAATGGCAGCTCCGCCAGAGACCAAGAAGGTGTCCGCCAAGGAGGACGGCACTGGTGGTACCTTCGCCATCAGTGCCACTCTCGACCCTAAATAGGAAAGCGCGCTCATTGCTTTCCTGCGGGCGAACGTCGACGTGTTTGCGTGGCAACCGTCTGACCTCCCCGGTGTTCCCAGGAAAGTAATTGAGCACCATCTTGCCGTTTGTCCTCATGCGCGGCCCGTCAAGCAGAAGGTCGGGAAGCAAGCAGTGGAGCGCCAAGAATTCATCGCAGAAGAAATCAAGAAGTTGGAAGCAGCAGGCCTTGTCAGAGGAGTGCTCCATCCTACGTGGTTGGCCAATCCTGTAGTCGTGCGCAAGGCTAACGGGAAATGGAGACTTTGTATCGACTTTACCGATGTTAACAAAGCTTGTCCCAAAGACCCATTTCCTTTGCCGCGCATTGACCAGATTGTTGACTCCACGGCCAGATGTGACTTGCTTTCATTTCTTGACGCATACTCAGGATACCATCAGATCTTCATGGCAGAAGAGGATGAGGAGAAGACCGCATTCATTACTCCATGTGGCATGTACTGTTTCATACGGATGCCTTTCGGTTTAAAGAATGCTGGTTCAACATTTGCAAGGGTAGTCCATGTCGCTCTGGAGCCACAAATGCACAGAAATGTGGAAGCTTACATGGATGACATAGTGGTCAAGAGCAAGGACAAGGCAACCCTGATTCAAGATTTAGACGAGACCTTTGCAAATCTGCGCAAGATCAGCCTCAAGCTCAACCCCGAGAAGTGTGTGTTTGGAGTCCCTTCCGGCAAGCTTCTCGGGTTCTTCGTGTCTCAGCGGGGAATCGAAGCCAATCCCGACAAGATCAAGGCCATTGAGCAGATTGAAGCACCAAAGCGCGTCAAGGATGTACAAAGACTTGCCAGTTGCGTGGCTGCTCTCAGCAGGTTTATCTCTAGGTCTGTTGAGCGCGCCCTGCCGTTTTTCAAAATATTGAAAAAGGCAGGTCCAATGAAATGGACTCCGGAAGCGAAGGCTGCGCTGCAAGACTTAAAGAGATACTTGTCCTCCGCTCCAATACTTGTCGCACCTAAGCCACAAGAGAAGTTGCTGCTGTATATAGCGGCAACCAATCAAGTGGTTAGTGCTGCGTTAGTAGCAGAGAGGGAGGCAGATGACGAGCCAGCAACCACAGCAAGCGCATCCAGCGACAAGCAGGGGGCTTCCCCGACAAGCTCTGGTCCCGACAAGGATGGATCTACGCAGACGCGCGAAGAGATACAGAAGAGAATGGTACAACGCCCAGTTTACTTTGTCAGTTCCCTTCTACAGGGGGCTAGGACAAGGTACTCTGGCGTGCAGAAACTGCTTTTCGGCCTTCTCATGGCCTCGAGAAAGCTGCGCCATTACTTCCAAGCACATGAGATCACAGTTGTCACTCGCTTTCCGCTGAAGAGGATACTACAGAATCTAGAAGCGACGGGCAGGATTGTTGAGTGGGCACTGGAACTGTCAAGCTTTGGCCTCAAGTTTGAGAGTACTTCAACTATCCAAAGCAGAGCATTGGCAGAATTCATAGCAGAATGGACGCCAACACCAGATGAAGAAATTCCAGAAACGAGCATCCCCGTCAAGGAAGCAAGCAAAGAGTGGCTGATGTACTTTGATGGTGCCTTTTCGCTACAAGGCGCCGGCGCTGGCGTGCTGCTTGTCGCACCCACCGGAGAGCACCTCAAGTACGTAGTCCAGATGCACTTTCCCAAGGAGCAAGCAACAAACAATACTGCAGAGTATGAAGGCTTGCTTGCCGGTCTCAGGATCGCAGCAGACCTTGGGATCAAGAAGCTCATTGTCAGGGGTGACTCACAGCGTGTCGTCCGCCAAGTGAACAAGAGCTATCAGAGTCCGTTGATGGAAGCTTACGTCGATGAAGTGAGAAAGCTAGAAGAGCACTTTGACGGCCTACAGATGGAGCATGTTCCAAGAGCTCAGAACGACATTGCCGATGGCCTATCAAAGTGCGCCGCACTTAAGTTACCTGTGGAACTAGGGATCTTTGTACTCAAGCTGACTCAACCGTCTGTAACACCATCAACTGGACAGAGCAAGAAGAGGAAGTTGATTTTTGGTGACTATTTTCCGGCAGAGCTTCCCGAAGCCGCCACCAAGAAGGTCCCCAAGATCAACGCCAAGAGCGCTGAGGAGCAGTCTGCTCCGGCAATCCCTAGGGTTTGTTCCGTTGAAGCACAGACTCCCGACAAGTTTTGCTCCGGCAAGCTTGCCGGGGAACGTCATGCTCCGGCAGAGCCGCAGGTTCTCGCCGTAGAAGTGGATGTTCCCGCAGCAACAGATTTGCCTTTAGTCCTTGTTGTCGAGCCACAAGCTCCAGCATGGGCACAACAGATAGTCCGTTTCCTTCAGATAGGAGAACTTCCCGAAGGGCAAGAAGAAGCGGAAAGAGTAGCCCGGCAGTCAAGTATGTACCAGTTTGTCGACAAGACACTGTACAGAAGAAGACTCAACGGTGTGAAATTGAAGTGTATTCACCGGGAAGACGGACAAAAGCTGTTGGCAGAGATACATGGAGGCATATGTGGTCACCACATTGGTGCAAGAGCACTTGCCGGCAAAGCTTTCCGGCAAGGTTTGTTTTGGCCGACAGCCCTCCAGGATGCAACTGCACAAGTAACCAAGTGTGAAGCGTGCCAGTTCCATTCCAAGCAGATACACCAACCAGCTCAAGCTCTCCAGACAATCCCTTTATCCTGGCCATTTTCGGTTTGGGGGCTCGACATCCTCGGCCCCTTTCCCCGAGCAATCGGGGGCTTTGAGTACTTGTACGTTGCAATCGACAAGTTCACAAAGTGGCCGGAAGTGGAAGCAGTGAGGAAGGTGACAGCACAGTCAGCAGTCAAGTTCTTCAGGTCGATTGTTTACCGCTTCGGGATCCCTAACAGGATAATCACCGACAACGGTACGCAATTCACGAGCCGCACCTTCATGCAGTACGTCCAAGATCTTGGCGCCAAGGTCTGCTTCGCTTATGTTGCTCACCCGAGAAGCAACGGTCAAGTAGAGAGGGCAAATGCTGAAGTGCTGCGTGGGCTCAAGACCAGGACTTTCGACAGGCTGCACAAGTGCGGAAGAAACTGGATCGAGGAGCTGCCGGTGGTTCTTTGGTCGATCAGGACGACGCCAAATCGAGCCACTGGCCAGACACCTTTTGCTCTAGTATATGGAGCAGAGGCAGTTCTCCCCACGGAACTCGTATACGGGTCACCTCGAGTGCTCGCTTATGATGAGCTTGAGCAAGAGCAGCTGCGACAAGATGACGCGCTGCTCCTTGAGGAAGACCGTCTTCAGGCTGCTGTACGAGCTGCTCGCTACCAGCAAGCTTTGCGCCGCTACCATAGCCGCAAAGTTAATGCCAGAAGTCTCGAGGAAGGCGACCTTGTTCTTCGGCGTGTTCAGTACGCCAAGAATTCCAACAAGTTGACGCCGAAGAGGGAAGGCCCTTACCGGGTAAAACGAGTCACTAGGCCTGGCGCTGTCCACCTTGAGACCGAAGATGCCATTCCGGTGAGCAACTCCTGGAACATTGAGCATCTTCGTAAGTTTTACCCGTAAGGCGCGGTTGCCGAAACCTGTTCCGGCAACCACCTTTTGTACAAGTCTTGCCGCTGTTGCATGTAATCGTTTGTACAAAGCCGGGCGCAGACCCCGTGCATAAGCAAAGCTCATGTGCTCCGCACATCTTGTCAATTTCATGCTTTCTATTTTTTGCATATGTGATCTGACACTTTGTGCAGCACCTACTCCCCGGTAAGCAATAACGAGCCGTAAGGCTCCATATCTTTATTTTTCTCCTCTTTCTTTTTTCTCAAGGAAAGGAGGGTTCCCTCGCCCACAAGTTTGCCGGGGGGGAAAGGAGAAGATAATGGTATGGACCAGGCGTCGTTCAAGAAAAGTTTCGCCTTACCGGGAAGCAAACAACAGAAAAGCTAAGTTGCCAAAGTTTGAGCAATTAGATTTTTAAAATTTTTAAGTTATCTCCCTTGAACGACCGCACTTTGTATGGAAAACCTGTGCGCGGAGGAACCAACTCGTAGCTAGTTGCGCCCTTACTTTGTTTCGAGTCCGCTCAACAACTTAAGTGAGCTGCGACTAGTTGCGACAAGGTTTCTTGTCGGTAGCGACACCGCCAGCAGGCTACTGACGTCCCGCACTCAGCGCTCGCGGCTAAGGTGCCCGCACCGGCAAGTTCCCTAAAAGCGTAGGGCAAAAACATACAAAGGGAGGAATCAAGTAAAGGGAATAACATTGCAATCATTACCCAGAATAGAGTTATATTACAAAGTAGCTTGTCGTGGCTCTAACAGATTGTTTTCATAACATGACCAGCAGCGACAAGAAAAGAAGAAATGGGCAGCCTAGTCTACGCGATCGCCCTCAATCCTCTTGATCCCGCTCACCTTATCCACAATGGGTGCTACAAGGGTCTTGAGCGCCTCCAAATCAGCATCCGGCGGCATGGTCTTGAGGACGTTGGTGAGGTTGAGGCCTGGGTTGCGGAAGGCCACCTTCACCAACACCTTTTGAAGAGCTCCCGCGCAGATCTTGCGCGACTCGTCGGCCAACTGCTTTGGGATCTTCTCTCGGAGCCGCTGGAGGGTCGTCGCCACGCCTTTGAAGAACAAAGTGAGCTTGGCGCTGGGTTGGAGGTTCTCATCAGAGGGATACCCGAGATCCTCCACCCCCAGCTGCGCCAGCTCCCTATCAATATCTGCGGCAGCACTCACGAGACCCTCCGTCCAGTGCTCCACTTTCTCCAGCGTCTTGGTCAAAGTGGTCAGTTTCAACTCAAGATCTACGTTGGAGTCCTTGGCGGCGCTAAGCTCTTTGCCCTTCTCGGCGAGACGAGCCTGCAGCTCTGAGTTGCTGTGGGCGTCCTTCTCCCGCTCAAGCTTGAGCGCGGCAAGCTCTTCGCCACTCGCCTTGAGATCGGCATCCAGCTGCGCCACCTTCGCCTCCAGCTCCTTCTTGGCGGCCTCGGCAACTGCGGCAGCATCCTCTGCTTGCTTAAGGGCTCCGCCGAATTTTTCCTCACGCGCGGCAAGCTCCTCCTCGTGGCTATCGAGGTTAACTTTCCGCTGCGCCAGCTCGCCCTCCTGCGCAAACAGCTTCTCAGCGGCAAGCCGCTGTTGCTCTTCAGCTTCGGCCTTCTCGAGGAAGAAGGCCTTCTGCTCTTCGGCGAGCTGCTCCCGCTCCTCTGCCAGGGACCGGAGAGCTTCCTGGTTGAGACCCCGGAGCACCTCCGCGCGCTTCTCGATGTCCGCTCCCGCCTTCGCGACAAGCGCCTCGCGGGATTCCAGCTTGGCTTGCCGTGCGCGGTAGAGCGACAACAGCTTCCGCAGCAGTCGCTCCTCCTCAGGCTCGTCGCTGCTGCTGCTCGGCGCATCAACTAGTGTCAGCCTAGCGGAGGCGAGCACTTCTCCGTCGAAGCTCTCTCCCTCGACCGGCGCCCTGGAGCTTGACGTCCAAGGGAGGTTGATGAAGACGCCATCGCCGGCCTTCAAGTAGACACTTGGCTGGAGCTCTTCGGAGCCTGGCGCTGCGGTAGCGGCGGACGGGTCGGCGGTCGACGCAGCGCCTGGTGCTCCTGCGGCCTCAGGGCCGTCAATGCGATCGCCACACCCCCCCCCCCC
>NC_041382.1:718881910-718956483 GCF_002162155.2 Triticum dicoccoides | reverse complement strand
GCCGTCGGCAGCAACCTCGATCTCCATCGGCTCCGCAGCAGATGGGTCTGATTGCCGGAAAAGGGGAGAAAAGTCAAACAAATACCCAACAAGAAGAAGAACCCAAGGGAAGCTTTGAAGAGAAGATTACCTCTACTGGGTTCAGCAGTCGTAGTCTCCGTCGCCGGGGGAACGCTGGTGTTGTTCCTTGCCGGAGAACTCCCCCTTGCCGGAGGACTCTCCCTTGGCACTTCGGGGGCGGTCTCCGGATGCTCCTGGTGGGGCTGCTCTGCTTCTACACAAACCAACAGTCAGATATCAGCAAAGAAACAGTATCCATGCGCGGCTACCAGCGGAAAGAGAACCATATACTTACACTGGGGGTTGCTCTGGAGAACAGTTGCCGGGTCCGGCAAGGTGGTCTCGGGCGCTCCCCCTGCTGTCGCGGTGGGTTCGTCCTCGATGACAATCACCGGGACCTTGGCTCTCTTCGCTGCTCTCTGGGCCAGAGTCCTGAAAAGGAATAAGTTCAGAGTAAAGCAAATGAGATACAAGACAAAACGGCAAGAATTGAAGAACTACAAGTACAACAAGAGAAGCTTACTCTTCTTCTTCTTCCTCGTCGGAGCTGAACGCGGAGAAGTCGAAGTCCGGCCGACGTCCAGCGCGAGGAGGCGGAGGAGTAGCTTCCCTTGGCCGCTTGGCGGGAACAGTGACGGTGGCCTAAGACGACCCCGCTCCAGTTGCCGCAGCAACATGAGGTGCTCCCGCAGCACCAGTGCTTGCCGCAGTGGAGCGCGTCGCGCGGTGCGGCGACTGTTCACTTGCCTGCCGCCCCGCTACGTCCCCGGCCTTGCGGAGACGCCTTCTTGGTGGGGATGGAGGCTCTGCTTGCGGCGAGCTGCCTGAAGATGAGGAGGAAGAGGAGTTGATCTCCAGCGAGCCGCTCGTATCCTTGGCGGGCTCGCTCGACTCGGCGTTATGCCCGGCAAGCACTTTCTCGCCGGCGGGCTCCCCTCGCTCGACACGGCTTGCCGCCTCTGCTGCATCTGCCTCCTCTACGGTGAATCCAAATTCACCCGCGGCTGCGGCTGCCGCCGCCTCTTCCAGCCTGGTGGCGATGCGTGTCATCTCCTCATCGGTGGTGTCACGGGTGAGCCTATCCTTTTCATCGGAGCAGACCGGCACTTCTACCAAGCCGTCAAAGAACTGCTGCATGATGTCGTCTGCAGGCTCTTGCCAAGTTGGGACAATTCCATGCGAATCGCACTGCAGCATCATTGCACGGATGCGGTCGAGCGCGGAGTTGTTGCATAGCGGAACGACACCCTGCGGCAACCTGAACACTTCAGGATGTTGAGGGTCGTACTTGAACAGCTCCTGGAGCATCGCGTTGAGCTCCAAAACAGTGAAGTTGAAGTTGAGGCCCAGGCGCAGCCTCATGATATCCGCCGCATTCTTGAATTCCCAGGTGGGTCTCCCCCGTTCCTGCAGGGGGGCAATGCGGCGGCGAAGAAAATCTGCGCCAACAGCGCCTACAGTGAGCCCGGCAAGCCTGAGGCGTAGGATCCGGGTGACGGCAATCTTAAGCCTATCATCTTCCGGTGCCACGTCACTCCAATCGCTGCCGCGTGCTACTGGGGCTTGGCGCCGGGCGATAAACGGCTGCGGGTTCTCCTCGTCAATCCAGCACCAGTCTGCTCTCCATTCCTCCCATTTGCCGCGGAACTCTCCCTCCAGATAAGTGTCCTTCTTACCGGCCCTCGAGATCCAGGCGATTTCGCCGGACAAAGGCTCTCCTCTCTCTACTAGGGGCATAAAGAAGTGGCGGAAAAGGGCTACATTGGGATGGACTCCAACAAAGTTTTCGCAGAGATGTGCGAAAACTGCCATGGTCAGAATGGCATTGGGGGTGAAGTCAAGGAGGTGGAATCCGTAGGTGTTCATGATATCGCGGAAAAACTCAGAGAAGGGCGGGCAGAGCCCGCAGTAGAAGAACAAGGCGAAGAAGGGATATCCGTTTGGAGCCATTTTCCAAGCGGCGGCTGGAAGTACCTTCGTGCGCGGATGCGCTCGCGTCTCCGTCGACCAGAAGAGATAGTAGTTCTCCCTCAGCTCCCTCGCGGCAAGCTTGGGGGGGAAGACCGCCCGCTCCTTTCGCAGCGCCGCAAGCCGCTGCGCCTCGGTCGACTTCACAACCTTCCCCTTGTCGGCTCTCGGAGCCATGGCGGAAGTGGTGGAGAGGTCGACGGCGCTGGTGGTGCTGGTGGCGATGGGGGGCGGGGCGCTGCTCTCTTTCAGCTTTGGGAAGACGAGGGAGCGGCGGAGATTTCCGAGATTGGAGTAGCAACCGGCGAATGGGCGAACTGCCCCTGTTTCCCCTGCTTATAAGGAGGGAGGGGGCGGACGTTCCGCATTTCCGAATAAAGAAACCACCCACGATCTCTTCCACGACGCCGCATTCAACGCGTGCCGTTCGGGGAGGGCGCGGTGGATACGGAGAGAGATACGGCGTAACCCAGGCCGCGCGTGCCCGTGCCCTGTTTTGGGCCTGGCCCAACAGCGCTCGGCACCGTGTATGGCCCAGGCCCGGGGGCTCCTGTCAGTGTACTAGAGTAGGGGTACCCTAGTATCCCGAACTTGTGCACGGGCAGTCGCAGCATCCCGCGGCAAGGCTTGCCGGGTAACCGCCAAGGTCCTCCGTGGTTCCCCTGGAGCCATTCAAGGAGACAAGACCCCGGCAAGAGGAGCTTGCCAGGAAGGCCAACCAAGGCATATCAAAGCCAAGGAGACAAGACCCCGGCAAGAGGAGCTTGCCGGGAAAGCCAACCAAGGCATCTCAAGGAACTTGCCGCGACGCGCCACGCGTCCCGGCAAGGCCCGGTGAGCGACAAGCTCCCTGACGCGACAAGACAACGACCGCGGCAAGGCGCTTGCCGCGGCAAGACACCACTTTGTGTCCGCGCTCCAGCACATCCACCAACGTGTCGCTCTGGGACCCTTCCAGGCGTACGTGGCGGGAGGCTGTGCAGCCAGTGGTGAGCGGTGGCAAGCGGCGCTGACAAGATTGCCATCGTGGCGAGCGGTGGCGTCCCTGACGGTCCCTTTTGCACTATTTAGGCGACATAGATGGGCATTTAATGCCCTTGTCCCCTGCCGTCAGGGTTAGGTATGATACACTGTAGCAGGTAACTGTACCAACCGCAGCACCTTTCCATTTTTACCCTTGTCTACGTTGCCACCTGTCGGTGACCCCTTGAGCATATAAAAGGAGGCCCATGCGCAACGTAGAGGGGGGTCGGCAAAAAAGACGACTCTCAGGCTCGGTCTCGTTAGCTGCTGGAGTGTACTGTAGCACTCCGCGCTCCCGAGCAAGAACTCAATACAAACCACAAAGCAGGAGTAGGGTTTTACGCATCCGTGCGGCCCGAACCTGGGTAAACCGCTCGTGTGCTTCGCCTCGATCCGCTCTTCGTGCGACCCTCGCCCCCGCCGAACCGAAAGGGACTCGGTCTGCCGGTCCCATAGGTGCTCGTGGGTCAGCTCCCCGGCAGGCCTTTTCATATCATAAGCATAATAACTCTCATAATTAATAGTATAGATAGCACCAATACTATAGCAATTATCACATTCTTCCAAGCAAGTGCCAAAAAGATTTTCAAGATCATAAGAAGTATCATTATCTTCCACAATTATATTTTCATGAGGCACAATAGTAATAGGAGCAGCATTATTTGAGAGAGATATCTTTTTACCTCTCTTCCTTTTTCTTTTCTTCTTCTTCACCACATCATGTGTGGGTTCAATCCTCTTTTTGGAGCTCCTTATTAATGAGATTGGTTGAATAGGAGGCTCCTCCTCGTTACCTGATTCATCATAAGAAATAATAGGATGATATTGGGAAGTCTCTTCCCTTTCATTAGTATTCTCTTCATCTTCTATTTATTTTCTTTTCTTTATGTAGTTGGCAATATAAGGATTTTCAATGCTATTCACCGCACAATACATATAATTTTCTCTAGATCAAAATGAAGAACTTTATCAAGGGCAAATTCTGGAATATCCTTAGTTATACGTTTAATTTCTTCGTAGTCCATAAGAAAACTAAGTTCATTATAATGTGCAAGGGAAATCAAGTCATCACAAATTTTGGACACGATTAGATCATGAAACAATTTGCATCGTATAATTAAATGACCATGTTCATTACAAAGCTCACTAGTATGGCCAAGAAAATTTAAATTTTCAGCACAATCATCTAGCTATTCTTGCAACAATTTAGTTTCTAAGAACTTATGCTTCTTGCAATATCTATCTTCTCTATTAGGTGTGTACTTACAAACCCAATGCACTCCACAAAAATTGACATGTTTATAGGAGACATTTTCATCATAACTAGTGCAATCATCATTAGTATCATGGATATTCAAAGAATTCGTACTAACAACATTACAATCATGCTCATCATTCAAAGATTTAGTGCCAAACATTTTATAGAGTTCTTCTTCTAGCACTTCAGCACAATTTTCCTTTCGATCATACTTACGAAAAATATTAAAAAGGTGAAGCGTATGAGACTAACTCAATTCCATTTTTTGTGTAGTTTTCTTTTATAAACTAAACTAGTGCTAAAACAAGAAACTAAATAACTCGATTGCAAGATCTAAAGATATACCTTCAAGTGCTAACCTCCCCGGCAACGGCGCCAGAAAAGAGCTTGATGTCTACTACACAACCTTCTTCTTGTAGACGTTGTTGGGCCTCCAAGTGTAGAGGTTTGTAGGACAGTAGCAAATTTCCCTCAAGTGGATGACCTAAGGTTTATCAATCAGTAGGAGGCGTAGGATGAAGATGGTCTCTCTCAAGCAACCCTGCAACCGAATAACAAAGAGTCTCTTGTGTCCCCAACACACCCAATAGAATGGTAAATTGTATAGGTGCACTAGTTCGGCGAGGAGATGGTGATACAAGTGCAATATGGATGATAGATAAAGGTACTTGTAATCTAAAAATATAAAAACAGCAAGGTAACTAATGATAAAAGTGAGCGTAAACGGTATTGCAATGCGTGGAAATAAGGCCTAGGGTTCATACTTTCGCTAGTGCAAGTTCCCTCAACAATAATAACATAATTGGATCATATAACTATCCCTCAACATGCAACAAAGAGTCACTCCAAAGTCACTAATAGCAGAGAACGAACGAAGAGATTATGGTAGGGTACGAAACCACCTCAAAGTTATTCTTTCCAATCAATCCGTTGGGCTATTCCTATAAGTGTCACAAACAGCCCTAGAGTTCGTACTAGAATAACACATTAAGACACAAATCAACCAAAACCCTAATGTCACCTAGATACTCCAATGTCACCTCAAGTATCCGTGGGTATGATTATAGGATATGCATCACACAATCTCAGATTCATCTATTCAACCAACACATATAATCTCAAAGAGTGCCCCAAAGTTCCTACCGTAGAATCACGACGAAAACGTGTGCCAACCCCTATGCATAGGTTCATGGGCGGAACCCGCAAGTTGATCACCAAAACATACATCAAGTGAATCACGTGATATCCCATTGTCACCACAGATATCCACGGCAAGACATACATCAAGTGTTCTCAAATCTTTAAACACTCAATTCGATAAGATAACTTCAAAGGGGAAACTCAATTCATTACAAGAGAGTAGAGGGGGAAGAAACATCATAGGATCCAAATATAATAGCAAAGCTCGCGAGACATCAAGATCGTAACATCTCAAGAACAAGAGAGAGAGAGAGAGAGAGATCAAACACATAGCTACTGGTACATACCCTCAGACCTGAGGGAGAACTACTCCCTCCTCGTCATGGAGAGCACCGGGATGATGAAGATGGCCACTGGATAAGGATTGCCCCCTCCGACAGGGTGCCAAAACGGGTGTAGATTGGCTTTCGGTGGCTACGGAGGCTTCTGGCGGCGGAACTCCCGATCTATTGTGCTCCCGGATGTTTTTAGGGTATATGGAGATATATAGGCGGAAGAAGTACGTCAGGGGGGGCACGAGGGGCTCACGAGGGTGGAGGGCGCGCCCAGGGGGGTGAGCGTGCCCCCTGCCTCGTGACCTCCTCGCAGATCCCCCGACGTGCACTCCAAGTCTTCTGGGCTGCTTTCCTTCCAAAAATGACTTCCCTGAAGTCTCAGGTCAATTGGACTCCGTTTGATTTTCCTTTTCTTCAAAACCCTAAAACAGTGTAAAAACTGAAACTGACACCGGGCTCTGGGGTAATAGGTTAGTCCCAAAAATGATATTGAAGTGTATAATAAAGCCCATAAACATTCAAAACAATAGATAATATAGCATGGAGCAATAAAAAATTATAGATACGTTGGAGACGTATCAGCCACGACGCCCAGATGTTTGAATTTCACTCCAATCTCTTGCATGGGACCTACAAATTCACCCAAGGACACACATGTGATTCTTCAAACAACTTTGGTGCACTGGAGCCTA
This sequence comes from Triticum dicoccoides, assembly GCF_002162155.2. NCBI lineage: Eukaryota > Viridiplantae > Streptophyta > Magnoliopsida > Poales > Poaceae > Triticum > Triticum dicoccoides. The sequence goes on along the minus strand of NC_041382.1, from coordinate 718,950,007 downwards.
TGCTTGTAGTTCAAATTTGAATTATGCACATTAAATGCCCAGAAACTCAATTAATGTATAAAAAAGGCGAAATGGGCCCGGAATAATTCCAAAATTTAGCACGGTACTTCTATTTGGTCTAATCTGGATGTGCAAACAAATTAAGGTGGGAGAAGGCAGTGTACGTATGTCGTTTCGCACACGGGGGTGACACGTTCCCTCTCGGAACCACGAGCCTTCTTGGGGGAAGCTCTGGTTTGCAAGAAGCTTACACCAAAGCTTGCCCAATTCGGCCAAAAAAATTACTGCAGCATGTTGGTGCCATGTCATGTTTTTTAGGTGTGTTTTGAAATTACCACACCATGCCAAGTTTCATGATTTTTAGGTGTGTTTTGAAATTACGGTAATTAGAAAAGCAAGTTTCTCAATTTTTCCGGCCGAGCCATGACGCCGAGATGTTTGAATTTCACTCCCATCTCTTGCATGGAACCTAGAAATTCACCCAAGGACACACATGTGAATTTTCAAACAACTATGGTGCACTGGAGCATGTGCTTGTAGTTCAAATTTGAATTATGCACATTAAATGTCCAGAAACTCAATTAATGTATAAAAAAGGCCAAACGAACACAGAATAATTCCAAAATTTAGTACGATACTTCTATTTAGTCTAATCTGCCTGTGTAAAAAAATTAAGGCAGGAGAAGGCAGTGTACGTATGTCGTTTCGCACACGGAGGTGACACGTTCCCTCTCGGAACAAGGAGCCTTCTTGAGGGAAGCTCCGGTTTGGGAGAAGCTTACACCAAAGCTTGTCCCAATTCGGCCAAAAAAATTACTGCAGCATGTTGGTGCCATGTCATGACACCATGCCAAGTTTCATGATTTTCAACCGTGTTTGGATTTACATGAATTAAAAAACCAAGTTTCTCAATCATTCCGGCTGAGCCACGACACCCAGATGTTTGAATTTTATTCCCATTTCTTGCATGGGACCTATAAATTCACCCAAAGACACACATGTGATTTTTTTAGCAAACTTTGTTGGATTGGAGCATGTGCTTGTAGTTCAAATTTGAATTATGCACATTAAATGTCCAGAAACTCAATTAATGCATAAAAATGCCGAACGAACCCGGAATAATTCCAAATTTAAACACGACACTCATGTATTAGTTGCATGTTCACTGTACATAAATGTTCTAGCAATTCAAACACCATCCTTTCCCTCCGTAACACCATTTTCTCTTTCAAAACATAATAAAAAAAATAGGTATAGCACAAACAGTTTACTAGAAAGAATCGTGTGGGATGCGATATAAAATATCTTGGCGCACCATCTTGTCTGGCTTACGCAGGAAGCTTCGTCGTCTACAGTCCACCAACCCCGCTTGAACCACACTTGCACGCCAGCTTCTCGCGGCACCGAGCGAATTTTTTTTGCCACCGCGGAAATATCTATCTCCCCGCCCCTCCCTCCTACCAAAATCCATATTTCCACTGTTCCTCCTTTCTTTCCAAGTTCAAACCTTCACTCTTGCTTACTGGCAGCTCAGCCTCCTCGCCAGCGACCCTTCTTCTTGCAGCGCCGCCTCCTCACCGGCTACCCTTCTTCTTGCAGCGCCGCCTCCTCGCCGGCGACCCTTCTTCTTGCAGCGCCGCCTCCTTGCCAGCGACCCTTCTTCTTGCTGCGCCACCTCCTCGCCGCCGACCCTTCTTCTTGCTGTGCGACCTCATCGATATGGTCAGGTAATCCACACCTCACCACACCATCCTCCTCCTTTCCCGTCCCACATGCCCCGACTAATGGAGCGACACCTTCCACCGAAATAACCGCCCCCTCCACCAATTAAGCGCCGCCCACAGCCATTTTACACGCAGTATAACATGGAGCTGAGTAGCATGCGGCCGCACACGTGAACAAGGTCGCTATGGCTGACATGCGTGTCGACCACCATATCTTGGAGGAGCACCTCGTCTTCGAGGCCACCGTCGGCACCGCCGCGTGGTTGTCTACTTTAAAATACAGTTCCTGATGTTTTCTCGAGGCCACCGCTAGTGCCTTCTAGTGGTTTGTCCTCTGTAATGTTAATATGCAATCTGATGTTAAGTTAACAGTTTGGTCCTCTGAAATGTAGTGTTTAGTTAACACTTTGGTCCATCAATTGCTACATTTCTTAGTATTGTTCTCAAGCATTCTTTGTTTTGTTAACTGTCTTATCTTCTAGTACATGTTTCTATTCTACAATGTCATGCTCAGTTAACTATTTTGGTTCATTTGGTCTGCTGTCCATTTAACTGTTTGGTTCAGTTCTGCAATTTGATTTTCATTTGTTGTGGGTACAATTTTGTACTGTTATGCATGTGACACCAATCGAATTTGGCTGTACTCAATACATATTCTACTGATAGTATGGCAACTCTCAGTTAACCTGATCAAGATCTTCCTTATGTGTGTTGTAGGGAAACAATGGGAGACACTGTGGTTTACCATCGAGCTTTGTTCAAGCAGGGTCCTTTCGCTAATAGCACATTATTGTGCAGTTGTGGGAATCATTCTAATATTTAGGTTTCTTACAATTTGGTCTTGCACATGTAGGTCCTTCTGTCAGAGGCTTAGACCCACTGTTCGACCCATTTTGCATATGGGGAAATGAGATGTCCATGAATATCAGTCAAGTCAAGAAACTCAGAAAGATTGTTAGGATGAAGAAACTTGCAACGAATAACAACAAGATCTTTGTTTGCACAATGAAGAAGACATCAGTCAACTATAGGATGGTACCAACTCTTTTACCTTGTTTTTACCCCTTACGCCATTTCAAAATTTACAACCGCGATTTATGCATAGCTTTGTTTTCAGTACTTTTCAAAGCAGTTCACGAATGATTACCTCTCAAACCACCTGCATGGTCAAGAGGCGAGGAAGGTATTCATTCAACACCCACGGTACAATATTGAAGTCTTGCTGAAGAGGATGAAGGTTGGGCAGGCACTTATCCATAGCAACTAGCCTAAAGTTGCAAGGACATTCAACATCACTAAAGGCTCAATATTTGCCTTCCGCTTCTGCAGTTTCCCAGATGAGATTCATCTGTCTATTTACCGTGTATGATGCTACTTTCCATAGGTTTTTGATGCTGCATGTGAAACTTGGTGCTATTCTGTAATGGTGTAACTGAGTGCCAAAGCTATCTGATGTAATTCAATTATGAAATCCTAGTTGATTTTATACGAATATGAAATATCTGGCGTGTTTTATAAGAAATATCAGTTTGATTAGTACATGGATTATCAATAATAGGCTAATTACCCTGCTTATTGGGGTTTTCTATTGCAAACGGTTACTCAGACAACACCATGGGCGATGAACTAACAACCCGCACGGTTTCTAGAAAGTAGGCGTGTTCGATCAACTAACAATCACACACGGCTTCCGGCAGTGAACTGTTTGCATTAGGCCACCTTGCACACACGTTTCCACACAAAGAACTGTGTGGGATGTACATACCTACGGAAATGATTTTCTGGGACTCACTGTGTGGGATGTACATACCTACGGAAATGATTTTCTGGGACTCACCGTGTGGGATGTACATACCTACGGAAATGATTTGGGTTTCCATGCCTCGCCCGATCGCACACGGCCCCAGCCTGGGTCCCACGAGGGCCTATCCCCAACGATTTCTGGGTCGTGTGGGAAGGACCCCCCCTATCGCCCACACTCACTTGGCGACCGTTCCAAATGCCGTTGCGGAAAGGGGTTTTAAACCGTTTGTTTAGGACGTCGCTGTACTAGTGGCAAGAGTCAATAATGTTGGAAAAGATTCACAAATTCGCAAGTGAAACAAGTAGACCAATAGCAATATGTCGCACACGGAAACACACACACGGATAGATAAATGGGGTCGTGCAACCAAGGAATGAGCACAAAATGTGGAATCCACGGAAAACGCTCGTGTTGCACAACTCAAGAGAGACGCTAGCACGGTTGCTCAATAGGCGGATACGACACTTGTGCACAACCTATAAGATGCAAATGTATGAGCCTTCTATCCCAAGTATGATATGTGTATGATGTTCCCAGTGTTCTTCTCAAGATGATCCGATATGATTGGATATGACAATATTATGTGCAATGTGGTATGATACAATGGCTCTTGCTCACAAGCTTCTTTGCTCTCTTTTTTGCTTAAAAGCTTATTCCTTTTTTTATATGGCTACTATGCGAAATGCACAAACCAAGATAGCAATTTTGTATATGCGGGAACAATCTTGTGACACAAGAGATGATATGATACCAAGATGATACCAATATGATATGGTGTGTATGCAATGGAAGGTATGGATCACTAATATGCACAAGTAACGTTGCCAGCAATACTCAAATGGCTAGTCTCGATAGGCAAGTGATGCAAAATGGGCTAAGGGGTTAACAATGTAACGGCAAGAATGTATAATGATGGGATACCACAATACCAAGATGATATAGAGGTTACTGCTCTTGCTTACGGTTAGGTTATCAAAATGGTGAAGGTGGCTGATGTCGAATCCTTCGCGAAGATGAGCGGCGGTGTTGACGATGTCGAATCATTCCTAGATAGCCGAAACACCCTAGGAAACGGAAAAACCACAAACTCAAAATCTCAAAGGAAAAATGTCAAATGATGGTAGCGGAATGCTTTGGTGGTTTCGGAGTTAGCAATGCGGAAGTGGTGCTGGTGGTTGATGACGAAGCGACCGTCCTATGTAGCGAAACACCTTAGGAGACTCACGTCACCCCTCAAGCAACCATAAATGCTATAAGGATCAAAATGGGTTAGGTTGCGGAAAGCGATGGTGGTTTTGCGGATGATATGGTGGATGGCCTAGGCAAAGATGACAAAATGCCAAAATTTTGATGGAGTCAAATGGTGTTGGAATCTATCTAGATGGATGGGGGATATCAATAGATACTCAACGAGTGAAGGAACGTCAAATCGGACTCCGGGAGCAAAAGTTATGGCCGAAATGGTTTTTGTTGGTAGGCTGATTCGGGGGCTGCGCGCACCCGGGGTGGTCCGGGGCAAACAGCCTGGCGGTACGGGTGCCCGGGGGTTCGGGGTGCAGGGACCCGGGGTGGTCAGCGGGGATGCACGGGGGTCCAGGTGCCCGGGGTTTGAGGTCTGGGTGCCCGGGGGTCACGGATTTGGGTAGAAATTCGTGGGAAATGGAAGAAATTGGTGGGTTTCATGGAGGGAAAGGTGGAGATGGATGGGGGAAAGGCTAGATCCGCTTGAAATCAAGCAAATCCATGGATCAAATCCAACAAAACCTCATCAAACCAACAAATCACAAAAAAAATTGCGGCTATTTTTGGTGCGGAGTTTTCGAAATTGGAGAAGAACACAACAAAATTAGGCTAGAGAACAAGATGGGGGCTCCAATTTCATGAGAAACCATGACTCATGATACCAAGATGTTGTAGGGTGGAACCTTAGATGGAGATCTTTCACAAATTGGAGGGGAAATCCCCAAGAACACGAAGAACACGAAGAACACAAGAGAGGGGAAACACTCAAATTGACTAGATCCAATCACACATATGCTAGATCCAAGAGCACACAAGAGGTCACAATGATCTAAGGACAACAAAAGAAAGATACAAGGTAACTAGTTCATCCCAATCCTATGAGAAGAGTGGTCTTGAAGATCCTATGATGGGGATCCTTCCCTAGATGGGGTCTTGATATCCATAAGAGGATCTTCTCCCTTAGGAGGTCATGATGTCCATGAGGAGGAAGATGAGCAAAGCTCTCTCTTTGTCTACCAAATACTTTGATATCCTTCTAATGAGCTAGGGGAGGTGTTTATACAGTCTAGGGATGAATTGTGAGGGAGAAGGAGATACAAGGGTCCAAAACCCAAAAGTGCACACAGGCACGCGGAGGGGTCTGGGCACCCGGGGTGCGGAGGACCGGGCACCCGGTCTGGTCAGGGAGGCTGCGGCCAAGTGGCTGTAGGGGCGGGGCACCCGGGGGTTGATGGTCTGGGCACTCGGTGCAGGCTGGGGCCGAGCCCAGGAGGAGGCCGGGCACCCGGGAGTGATGACCCGGGCACCCGGGGGTGGTGGGGGCAGCGCCCAGGCAGGGGGCCGGGCACCCGGGGCGGCCGAGGCTAGCGCTAGAAAGGGCCGGGCACATGGGGCCTTCTAGGCCGGGCACCCGGGGCGGCCGGGGCCTCGCCCAGCCGGCTGTAGGAGGTGGCCGGGCACCCGGGCTGGTGGTGGCCGGGCACCCGGGGTAGTCCAGCACCTCCTTTGCTTCGTGTCTCGTGCGTCCTTCTTCCGTGTCCTCCTCCACAGGTGCTTGCGTCTCTGTCCTCGTCTCTTCATGGTCTTATTCTTGGTAACTAAGAGTGCATAGAGTTTCCATTTGAGGTAGATTCCGACTCTCGTGTGAATCCGAAACAAACTTGAAGAGGAAAGAGTTAACCTCGGTTTCGACGACAAGTGTGCGAGCTCTCGTTATAGGTTCTCTTCGTGCTTGCGGTGGTGGTGTGACGTCCATGGTGATGGTTGAGGGATGCTCCGCATCATGATGCCTATATAATGATCATTGCCTGGATATCGTCATGAGTATTTGAAGTTCTATCAATTTCCCAACAGTAATTTTACTTCACCCACCATTTGCTATTTTCTCGAGAGAATCCACTAGTGAAACCTACGGCCCCTGGGTCTCTTTCTCATATATTTGCCTTTGCGATCTACTTTTCCTTTGCATTTATTTTCAGATCTATTAAACCAAAAATACCTCGCTGCATTTTATATCTATTTATTTTATTTGGCGTTCAATCTATCAATCTACTATAAATTTATCTCACGTCCATTTTCCTACTTGAGGCGCCATACCCCAGAAGGGATTGACAATCCCTTTAACACGTCGGGTTGCGAGGATTTGTTATCTGTGTGTAGGGGTTGTTTATGTTGTGTTGCTTGGTTCTCCTACTGGTTCGATAACCTTGGTTTCACATCTGAGGGAAATACCTACCGCCGCTATGCTACATCATCCCTTCCTCTTTGGGGAAAAACCGACGTAGCTTCAAGCGACATCAAGCTCTGTAGCATTTCTGATATTATATGTGGATGACATATTATTGATTGGAAATTGATACGTCTCCAACGTATCTATAATTTTTGATTGCTCCATGCTATATTATCTACTGTTTTGGGCAATATTGGGCTTTATTATCCACTTTTATATTATTTTTGGGACTAACCTATTAACCGGAGGCCCAGCCCAGATTTGCTGTTTTATGCCTATTTCAGTGTTTTGAAGAAAAGGAATATCAGATGGAGTAGAAACGGAACGAAATCAACTGGAGAAGTTATTTTTGGAAGGAAACACACCTGATGGACTTGGACCCCACGTCAAGGAAGGAAGGAGGTGCTCACGAGGGTGGGGGGGTGCCCCCCTAGGGCGCGCCCCCCTGTCTCGTGGGACCCCCATGGCTCCCCTGACGTACCTCCTACACCCATATATACCTACGTGACCTAAAACTTCCAGAACAGAGATTAGATCGGGAGTTCCGCTGCCAGAAGCCCCCGTAGCCACCAAAAGTGAATCGGGACCCTGTTCCGGCACCCTGCCGAAGGGGGGAACCCTCACCGGTGGCCATCTTCATCATCCCAGCGCTCTCCATGACGAGGAGGGGTAGTTCTCCCTCGGGGCTGAGGGTATGTACTAGTAGCTATGTGTTTGATCTCTCTCTCTCTCTCTCCTATTCTTGATTTGGCACGATCTTGATGTATCGCGAGCTTTGCTATTATAGTTGGATCTTATGTTTCTCCTCCCCCTCTTCTCTCTTGTAATGAATTGAGTTTTCCCTTTGAAGTAATCTTATCGAATTGAGTCTTTAAAGACTTGAGAACACTTGATGTATGTCTTGCCGTGGATATCTGTGGTGACAATGTGATACCACGTGCCACTTGATGTATGTTTTGGTGACCAACTTGCGGGTTTCGTGACATTGGGAACATATGCATAGGGGTTGGCACACGTTTTCGTCGTGATTTTCCGGTAGAACTTTGGGGCACTCTTTGAGGTCCTTTGTGTTGATTGAATAGATGAATCTGAGATTGTGTGATGCATATTGTATAATCATACCCACTGATACTTGAGGTGAAATTATCTTTTTTATCTTTTTTAGATGAATCTGAGATGAAGCCAACTAGCATTCCACATCAATAATTATCTTTTTTATCATTTACCTACTCGACGACGAGCAGGAATTAAGCTTGGGGATGCTTGATACGTCTCTAACGTATCTATAATTTTTGATTGCTCCATGCTATATTATCTATTGTTTTGGGCAATATTGGGCTTTGTTATCCACTTTTATATTCTTTTTGGGACTAGCCTATTAACCGGAGGCCCAGCCCAGATTTGCTGTTTTATGCCTATTTCAGTGTTTTGAAGAAAAGGAATATCAGACGGAGTCGAAATGGAACGAAATCAACTGGAGAAGTTATTTTTGGAAGGGAACACACCTGATGGACTTGGACCCCACATCAAGGAAGGAACGAGGTGCTCACGAGGGTGGGGGGCACCCCCCTAGGGCGCGCCCCCCTGTCTCGTGGGACCCTCGTGGCTCCCCTGACGTACCTCCTGCACCCATATATACCTACGTGACCTAAAACTTCCAGAACGGAGATTAGATCGGGAGTTCCACCGCCAGAAGCCTCTGTAGCCACCAAAAGTCAATCGGGACCCTGTTCCGGCACCCTGCCGGAGGGGGAAACCCTCACCGGTGGAAATCTTCATCATCCCGGCGCTCTCCATGACGAGGAGGGAGTAGTTCTCCCTCGGGGCTGAGGGTATGTACCAGTAGCTATGTGTTTGATCTCTCTCTCTCTCTCTCGTGTTCTTGATTTGGCATGATCTTGATGTATCGCGAACTTTGCTATTATAGTTGGATCTTATGTTTCTCCTCCCCCTCTTCTCTCTTGTAATGAATTGAGTTTTCCCCTTGAAGTAATCTTACCGGATTGAGTCTTTAAAGACTTGAGAACACTTGATGTATGTCTTGCCGTGGATATCTGTGGTGACAATGGGATACCACGTGCCACTTGATGTATGTTTTGGTGACCAACTTGCGGGTTTCGTGACATTGGGAACCTATGCATAGGGGTTGGCACACGTTTTCGTCGTGATTCTCCGGTAGAACTTTGGGGCACTCTTTGAGGTCCTTTGTGTTGGTTGAATAGATGAATCTGAGATTGTGTGATGCATATCGTATAATCATACCCACGGATACTTGAGGTGACATTGGAGTATCTAGGTGACATTAGGGTTTTGGTTGATTTGTGTCTTAAGGTGTTATTCTAGTACGAACTCTAGGGCTGTTAGTGACAATTATAGGAATGGCCCAATGGATTGATTGGAAAGAATAACTTTGAGGTGGTTTCGTACCCTACCATAATCTCTTCGTTCGTTCTCCGCTATTAGTGACTTTGGAGTGACTCTTCGTTGCATGTTGAGGGATAATTATGTGATCCAATCATGTTAGTATTGTTGAGGGAACTTACACTAGCGAAAGTATGAACCCTAGGCCTTGTTTCCACACATTGCAATACCGTTTACGCTCACGTTTATCACTTGCTACCTTGCTGTTTTTGTTATTTCAGATTACAAACACTATTATCTACTATCTATATTGCACTTGTATCACCATCTCTTCGCCAAACTAGTGCACCTATACAATTTACCATTGTATTGGGTGTGTTGGGGACACAAGGTACTTTTTGTTATTTGGTTGCAGGGTTGCTTGAGAGAGACCATCTTCATCCTACGCCTCCTACGGATTGATAAACCTTAGGTCATCCACTTGAGGGAAATTTTCTACTGTCCTACAAACCTCTGCACTTGGAGGCCCAACAACGTCTACAAGAAGAAGGTTGTGTAGTAGACATCAAGCTCTTTTCTGGCGCTGTTGCCGGGGAGGTTAGTGCTTGAAGGTATATCTTTAGATCTTGCAATCGAGTCTTTTACTTTCTTGTTTTATCACTAGTTTAGTTTATAAAAGAAAACTATAAAAAATGGAATTGAGTTTTTCTGATATGCTTCACCTTTTTAATATCTTTCGTGAGTATGATGGAAAGGATAATTGTGCTCAAGTGCTAGAACAAGAAATCTATAAAATGTTTGGCACTAAATATTTGAAGGATGAGCATGATTGCAATGTTGTTAGTATGAACTCCTTGAATATCCATGATGCTAATGATATGCAAAGTCGCAAGCTTGGGGAAGCTATGTTTGATGAAGATGATATTTTTTGTCCCCCAAGTTTTGATGAGCAAATTTACTATGATGAAATCATGCCTCCTATCTATGATGATTATTGTGATGACACGTATGCTTTAAAGAATAATGATAACAATGAAACTTGTCATCTTGATTTCAATTTTCAATCCCACGATAGTTACTTTGTTGAGTTTGCTCCCACTACTATTAATGAGAAGAATCTTGCTTATGTGGAGAGTAGTAAATTTTCTATGCTTGTAGATCATGAAAAGAATGCTTTAGGTTCTGGTTATATTGTTGAATTCATTCATTATGCTACTGAAAATTATTATGAGGGAGGAATATATGCTTATAGGAATTGCAATAATATCAAGTTTCCTCTCTATGTGCTTAAAGTTTTGAAGTTATGCTTGCTTTACCTTCCTATGCTAGTTGATCCTTGTTCCCACAAGTTGTTTTCTCACAAAATCCCTATTCATAGGAAGCATGTTAGACTTAAATGTGCTAGTAATATTCTTCATGATGCTCTCTTTATGTTTCAATTCTCATCCTTTCTGTGAGCATCATTGAAATCATCATGCCTAGCTAGGGGCATTAAACGATAGCGCTTGTTGGGAGGCAACCCAACTTTATTTTTGTTCCTTGCTTTTTGTTCCTGTTTAGTAATAAATAATTCATTTAGCCTCTGTTTAGATGTGTTTTTATGCTTTTAATTAGTGTTTGTGCCAAGTAGAACCTTTGGGAAGACTTGGGGAAAGTCTTGTTGATCATGGTGTAAAAAACAGAAACTTTAGTGATCACGAGAATTGCTGACATTTTTATTTGGAGAGTGCTATTTAGTTAATTATTTTTTCAGGTGATTAATAGATAAATTACTCAGGTCCATCAATTTATTTTAGAATTTTATGAGTTCCAGAAGTATACGTTTGATCCAGATTACTACAGACTGTTCTGTTTTTGACAGATTCTGTTTTTCATGTGTTGCTTACTTATTTTGATGAATCTATGGCTAGTAAAATAGTTTATAAACCCTAAAGAAGTTGGAATACAGTAGGTTTAACACCAATATAAATAAATAATGAGTTCATTACAGTACCTTGAAGTGGTGATTTATTTCTTATACTAACGGAGCTTACGAGTTTTCTGTTAAGTTTGTGTTGTGAAGTTTTCAAGTTTTGGGTAAGGATTCGATGGACTATGGAATAAGGAGTGGCAAGAGCCTAATCTTGGGGATGCCCAAGGCACCCCAAGGTAATATTAAAGGATAGCCAAGAGCCTAAGCTTGGGGATGCCCCGGAAGGCATCCCCTCTTTCGTCTTCGTTCATCGGTAACTTTACTTGGAGCTATATTTTTATTCGCCACATGATATGTGTTTTGCGTGGAGCATCAATTTATTTTGTTAGAATTTGCTTTCTGTTATTTAGAACAATTTTTTGCATCTTTTATTTCAATAAAAGTGGCATTGATAGTGTTTACTATGCCTATGTTACAAGTCTTCATGTTGCTGTTTGAAAACAGAAAGTTTACCGCTGTTGCAATAATTCCCTAGAAAAGTCAGAATGTGATAAAATGTTGAAAACTTTTGCATATTAAGCTCTGATAAATTTACTACAGTAGGAATTTTCTTTAATAATTTTTGGAGTTAGGGAAGTATGGATGTTGCAGCATTCTTTACAGACTATCCTGTTTAGGCAGATTGCTGTTATGTTTGCATTGTTTGCATATGTTTGTTTCTTTAATGATTCTATTTGAGGATAGGGCTATTAAATATGCAGAGGAATTTAGTATTCAATGTTTAATAATAATTTTAGTGATTTGCTACAGTAGAGTATGATAAGGTTTTGGCAATGGTTTATACTAACTTATCTCACGAGTCCTTGTTGAGTTTTGTGTGGATGAAGCTTTTGAGATTTAGGGAGACCGTGATATGAGAGGAATTAAGGAGACACAAAAACTCAAGCTTGGGGATGCCCAAGGCACCCCAAGATAATATTTCAAGAAGTCTCAAGCATCTAAGCTTGGGGATGCCCAGGTTGGCATCCCACTCTTCTTCTTCAACAACTATTGGTTAGTATCGGTTGATCGTAAGTTTTTGCTTCTTCACATGATGTTTGCTATTCTTAGATGTCTTTTTATTTTGCTTTGCTTGTTGTTTGAATAGAGTACCAAGATCTGAAATTATTAAATGTTAGAGAGTCTTCACATAGTTGCATAATTATTCGACTACTCATTGATCTTCACTTATATCTTTCGGAGTAGTTTGTCATTTGCTCTAGTGCTTCACTTATATCTTTTAGAGCATGGTGGTAGTTTTATTTTGAAGAAATAGATGAACTCTCATGCTTCACTTTGATTATTTTGAGAGTCTTAAATAGCATGGTAATTTTCTTAAAATCCTAATATGCTAGGTATTCAAGAACAATAAAAATTCTCTTATGAGTGTGTTGAATACTAAGAGAAGTTTGATGCTTGACGATTGTGTTGAGATATGGAGATGGTGATATTAGAGTCATGCTAGTTGAGTGGTTATGAATTTGAGAGATACTTGTGTTGAAGTTTGTGATTCCCGTAGCATGCACGTATGGTGAACCGTTATGTAATGAAGTCGGAGCATGGGGTGTTTATTGATTGTCCTCCTTATGAGTGGCGGTCGGGGACGAGCGATGGTCTTTTCCTACCAATCTATCCCCCTAGGAGCATGTGCGTAGTACTTTGTTTCGATAACTAATAGATTTTTGCAATAAGTATGTGAGTTCTTTATGACTAATGTTGAGTCCATGGATTATACGCACTCTCACCCTTCCACCTTTGCTAGCCTCTCTAGTACCGCGCAACTTTCGCCGGTACCATAAACCCACCATATACCTTCCTCAAAACAGCCACCATACCTACCTATTATGGCATTTCCATAGCCATTCCGAGATATATTGCCATGCAACCTTCCACCGTACCATTCTTCATGACACATTCATCATTGTCATATTGCTTAGCATGATCATGTAGTTGACATAGTATTCGTGGCAAAGCCACCGTTCATAATTCTTTCATACATGCCACTCTTGATTCATTGCATATCCCGGTACACCGCCGGAGGCATCCATATAGAGTCATACTTTGTTCTAGTATCGAGTTGTATCATTGAGTTGTAAATAAATAGAAGTGTGATGATCATCATTCAATAGAGCATTGCCCCAAAAAAGGCCAAATAAAAAAAGAGAGGCCAAAAAAGGCCAAATAAAAGAAAATAATAAAATAAAAAGGGGCAATGCTACTATCATTTTTTTCACACTTGTGCTTCAAAGTAGCACCATGATATAAAGAGTCTCATATGTTGTCACTTTCATATACTAGTGGGAATCTTTCATTATAGAACTTGGCTTGTATATTCCAATGATGGGCTTCCTCAAAATGCCCTAGGTCTTCATGAGCAAGCAAGTTGGATGCACACCCACTAGTTTCTTTTGTTGAGCTTTCATACATTTATAGCTCTAGTGCATCCGTTGCATGGCAATCCCTACTCACTCACATTGATATCTATTGATGGGCATCTCCATAGCCCGTTGATACGCCTAGTTGATGTGAGACTATCTTCTCCCTTTTTTGTCTTCTCCACAACCACCATTCTATTCCACCTATAGTGCTATGTCCATGGCTCACGCTCATGTATTGCGTGAAGATTGAAAAAGTTGGAGAACATCAAAAGTATGAAACAATTGCTTGGCTTGTCATTGGGTTTGTGCATGATTTAAATATTTTGTGTGGTGAAGATGGAGCATAGCCAGACTATATGACTTTGTAGGGATAGCTTTCTTTGGCCATGTTATTTTGAGAAGACATGATTGCTTAGTTAGTATGCTTGAAGTATTATTGTTTTTATGTCAATAATAAACTTTTGTCTTGAATCTTATGGATCTGAATATTCATGCCACAATTAAGAAGAATTACATTGAAATTAAGCCAACTAGCATTCCACATCAAAAATTATCTTTTTTATCATTTACCTACTCGACGACGAGCAGGAATTAAGCTTGGGGATGCTTGATACGTCTCCAACGTATCTATAATTTTTGATTGCTCCATGCTATATTATCTATTGTTTTGGGAAATATTGGGCTTTATTATCCACTTTTATATTCTTTTTGGGACTAGCCTATTAACCGGAGGCCCAGCCCAGATTTTCTGTTTTATGCCTATTTCAGTGTTTTGAAGAAAAGGAATATCAGACGGAGTCGAAATGGAACGAAATCAACTAGAGAAGTTATTTTTGGAAGGGAACACACCTGATGGACTTGGACCCCACATCAAGGAAGGAACGAGGTGCTCACGAGGGTGGGGGGCACCCCCCTAGGGCGCGCCCCCCTGTCTCGTGGGACCCTCGTGGCTCCCTTGACGTACCTCCTGCACCCATATATACCTACGTGACCTAAAACTTCCAGAACGGAGATTAGATCAGGAGTTCCGCCGCCAGAAGCCTCTGTAGCCACCAAAAGTCAATCGGGACCCTGTTCCGGCACCCTGCCGGAGGGGGGAACCCTCACCGGTGGAAATCTTCATCATCCCGACGCTCTCCATGACGAGGAGGGAGTAGTTCTCCCTCAGGGCTGAGGGTATGTACCAGTAGCTATGTGTTTGATCTCTCTCTCTCTCTCTCTCTTGTTCTTGATTTGGCACGATCTTGATGTATCGCGAGCTTTGCTATTATAGTTGGATCTTATGTTTCTCCTCCCCCTCTTCTCTCTTGTAATGAATTGAGTTTTCCCCTTGAAGTAATCTTACCGGATTGAGTCTTTAAAGACTTGAGAACACTTGATGTATGTCTTGCCGTGGATATCTGTGGTGACAATGGGATACCACGTGCCACTTGATGTATGTTTTGGTGACCAACTTGCGGGTTTCGTGACATTGGGAACCTATGCATAGGGGTTGGCACACGTTTTCGTCGTGATTCTCCGGTAGAACTTTGGGGCACTCTTTGAGGTCCTTTGTGTTGGTTGAATAGATGAATCTGAGATTGTGTGATGCATATCGTATAATCATACCCACGGATACTTGAGGTGACATTGGAGTATCTAGGTGACATTAGGGTTTTGGTTGATTTGTGTCTTAAGGTGTTATTCTAGTACGAACTCTAGGGCTGTTAGTGACAATTATAGGAATGGCCCAATGGATTGATTGGAAAGAATAACTTTGAGGTGGTTTCGTACCCTACCATAATCTCTTCGTTCGTTCTCTGCTATTAGTGACTTTGGAGTGACTCTTCGTTGCATGTTGAGGGATAATTATGTGATCCAATCATGTTAGTATTGTTGAGGGAAGTTACACTAGCTAAAGTATGAACCCTAGGCCTTGTTTCCACACATTGCAATACCGTTTACGCTCACGTTTATCACTTGCCACCTTGCTGTTTTTGTTATTTCAGATTACAAAAACTATTATCTACTATCTATATTGCACTTGTATCACCATCTCTTCGCCAAACTAGTGCACCTATACAATTTACCATTGTATTGGGTGTGTTGGGGACACAAGAGACTTTTTGTTATTTGGTTATAGGGTTGCTTGAGAGAGACCATCTTCATCCTACGCCTCCTACGGATTGATAAACCTTAGGTCATCCACTTGAGGGAAATTTGCTACTGTCCTACAAACCTCTGCACTTGGAGGCCCAACAACGTCTACAAGAAGAAGGTTGTGTAGTAGACATCAGAAATGATATAGAATTTCTAGGTAGCATAAAAGGATACTTGAATAAGAATTTTTCAATAAATGACCTTGGTGAAGCTACTTATATATTGGGCATCAAGATCTATAGGGATAGATTGAGACGCTTAATAAGACTTTCACAAAGCACATACCTTGACAAGATTTTGAAGAAGTTCAAAATAGATCAGTCAAAGAAAGGGTTCTTGCCTGTGTTGCAAGGTGTAAAGTTGAGTAAGATTCAAAGCCCGACCACTTCAGAAGACAGAGAGAGAATGGAAGTCATTCCCTATGCCTCAGCCATAGGTTCTATAAAGTATGCCATGCTGTGTACCAGACCTATGATATACCTTGCCATCAGTTTGGCAAGGGAGTAAAATAGTGATCTAGGAATAGATCACTGGACAGCGATCGAAATTATCATTAGAGGACTAAAGAAATATTTCTCAGTTATGGAAGTGATAAACAGTTCATCATAAAGAGTTACGTCAATGCAAGATTTTACATCGATCCAGATGAATCTGAGTCTCAATCTGGATACATATTGAAAGTGGGAGCAATTAGCTAGAGTAGCTCCATGCAGAGCATTGTAGACATAGAAATTTAAAAAATACATCTGGATTTGAATGTGACAGACCCATTGACTAAATCTCTCTTACAAGGAAAACATGATCACACCTTAGTACTCTTTGGGTGTTAATCACATGGCGATGTGAATTAGATTACTGACTCTTGTAAACCCTTTGGGTGTTGGTCACAAAGCGATGTGAACTATGGGTGTTAATCACACGGTGATGTGAACTATTGGTGTTAAATCACATGGCAATTTGAACTAAACTATTGACTCTAGTGCAAGTGGGAGACTGAAGGAAATATGCCCTGGAGGCAATAATAAAGTTGTTATTTATATTTCCTTATATCATGATAAATGTTTATTATTCATGCTAGAATTGTATTAACCGGAAACTTGATACATGTGTGAATACATAGACAAAACAAAGTGTCCCTAGTATGCCTCTACTTCACAAGCTCGTTAATCAAAGATGGTTAAGTTTCCTAACCATAGACATGTGTTCTCATTTGATGAACGGGATCACTTCATTAGGAGAATGATGTGATGGACAAGACCCATCCGTAAGCTTACCATAATGATCGTTGAGTTTTATTGCTATTGCTTTCATCATGACTTATACATATTCCTCTTACTATGAGATTATGCAACTCCTGAATACCGGACGAACTCCTTATGTGCTATCAAACTTCACAACATAACTGGGTGATTAAAAAGATGCTCTACAGGTGTCTCCGAAGGTCTTTGTTGGGTTGGCATAGATCGAGATTAGGATTTGTCACTCCGAGTATCAGAGAGGTATCTCTGGGCCCTCTCGGTAATGCACATCACCATAAGCCTTGCAAGCAATGCGACTAATGAGTTAGTTGTGGAATTATGCTTATAGAACGAGTAAAGAGACTTGCCGGTAATGAGATTGAACTAGGTATGATGATAGCGACGGTCGAATCTCGGGCAAGTAACATACCGATGACAAAGGGAATAACGTATGTTGTTTTGCGGTTTGATCGATAAATATCTTCGTAGAATATGTGGCAACCAATATGAGCATCTAGGTTCCACTATTGGTTATTGATCGGAGATGTGTCTCGGTCATGTCTACATAGTTCTCAAACCCGTAGGGTCCGCATGCTTAAAGTTCGATGACGATTTGTATTATGAGTTATGTGTTTTGGTGATCGAACTTTGTTCGGCCTCCCGGATGACATCACAGACATGATGAGGAGTCTCGAAATGGTCGAGAGGTAAATATTGATATATTGGAACGTAGTATTCGGACACCAGAAGGGTTTGGGAGTGTATCGGGTACATACTGGAGTACCGGAGGGGTTACCAGAACTCCCCCCGGTGGAAGATATGGGCCATATGGGCCATATGAGGGAGGCTAACCAGCACACAAGGGGCTGGTGCGCCCCCCCCCCCCACACACACAAGGGAGGAGGCCAAATTGGTTTAGGGAAGGGGGTGCCATCCCCTTTCCTTCTCCTACCCCCACTCCTTCCATCTCCCTCCAGTGAAGAAAGGAAAAGGGGGGCGAATACTACTATGACTAGGAGTCCTAGTAGGACTCCCCCATGGCGCGCCCCTATTGGCCGGCCACCCCCACATGGCGCGCTCCCTTATATACGGGGGCGGGGGGCACCCCAAAGGCACATCAATTGTTCTCTTAGCCGTGTGCGGTGCCCCCTCCACAGTTTACTCCTCCGGTCATAGCGTCATAGTGCTTAGGCAAAGCCCTGCGCGGATCACATCACCATCACCATCACCACGTCGTCGTGCTGACGGAACTCTCCCTCGACCCTTTGCTGGATCAAGAGTTTGAGGGACGTCATCGAGCTGAACGTGTGCTGAACTCGGAGGTGTCGTACATTTGATACTAGATCGGTTGGATCGTGAAGACGTTCGACTACATCAACCGCGTTAACCTAATGCTTCCGCTTTCGGTCTATGAGGGTACGTGGACACACTCTCCCCCTCTCATTGCTATGCATCTCCTAGATAGATCTTGCGTGTTCGTAGGAATTTTTTTGAAATTGCATGCTACGTTACCCAACAGTGGCATCCGAGCTAGGTCTATGCGTAGATGATATGCACGAGTAAAACACAAAGAGTTCTGGGCGATAATAGTCATACTGCTTACCACCAATGTCTTATTTGATTCGGTGGTATTGTTGGATGAAGCGACCCGGACCAACATTACATGACCATGTTCATGAGACATGTCGTGGAATTGTCACGGCAGATGTCCTAGTGTGAGGACTTTGTCATGAGGCCAGCGCATCTATGTGGTAGCTTGAGAGGGGTTGAGCGGAATCGAGAGATGGAACACGCAAGACAAAGATTTTGACAGCTTCGGGCCCCGGGAAACATCATCCGGTAACAACCCTACATGTTGTTTGTGGCTAGGTCTCATTATCATCATGAGGGAGTCACCGTAAACCGGCCCTCCTAGTTATGTCTAATCCTTAAGATTATTTCTCCTTGATTGTCCCTCTTTGGGGAGCCCTGCCTCTCCTTATATAAGTTAGAGGGGCGGGTTACATGTGGAGTCCTATTAGGATTAGGACTAGTCTACCTTCTAATACAAACTAGATACAAGTCCGGGTCTTAACTCCTTGTAAGGTAAATGTTCCTCATGCCTTTCCTATTAAACTGGCCCACCATTAACATAAACCGACCTTCTGGGCCTTGGGCCTTATCATCCATCTGTCCCACCAGCAGGGTTACCAGTGAGTCATAATGCTCAGGCAGGTTGCTTGTAAACCGTCTGGTCAGTGCGGGTCACTAGTGAATCACCAAGTCCGGCTGGGTTATACTTCCGGCCGGGTTACACCGCGGGGTATATGCCCGACATTAGCCCCCAAGTTTAGCTTGGATTTATACATGGTAAACTTACGCTGCAAAATAAAGACAAGAAAAAATTTGACAGGTTGTGCTCTGGATTAAGAATTCTTGTAAACCGGCACCTGAACATCCTTAAACCTTGTCATTTACTTCTTCTAGAAAATCCGGGTCAATAGACCAGCTTCATAATCAATTTTCTTGTAGAATAAATATTGTAAATAAAGAATCCATTTGGATCGGCCTTCAATGCTCTGACTTGAAAAAAATATTGGTCTTCAAATATTCAACAGATATTCAGCCGGCTTGAAAATGTAGAACTTGCCAAGCTATGATTTCCAAAATTGGCGGGTTATAAAAACTGGTAATTCTGGGTCATGATTGTTGCCAACGCCGGTTCATGATTATGGATGACGCCAGGTTATGATTGTTGCAGACACCGGGTCAATCTGGTTTATTCAAAACTGAGAATTTGAAGATTTTTCTCCCGTATATCCATATTACATGTAGCTCCCAAGTGTCGGGTTGTCATGCTTGCAGCAACCTGGGACTCTTAATTGCCTTATGCTCATAAAAATTTCAACTAGTGTAGCCCCCAAGGGCCAGGTCATTATGCAATAATGAGCAGGGACTTTGTAAATATTATCATGTAAACTTGAGCAGCAACGTGTAGCCCCCAAGGGCCGGCTCAGTAAGATAATAGTGAGCTGGGACTTTATATATACTTCTTGGAAAAAGAAAATCATATGATGTAAGCCCCATCATGGGGCTTGAACCCGTGTCCATAAGGTTAAGAGCTTTGTGTTTTACCAATTGAGAAGTGGACCCTTCAATATAACAGATTAAGATTTGTGTACCTTGAATTTTTGACAGGAGCAATTAGTAGCCCCCAAGGGTCGGCTCATTATGATGTGATGAGTCGGGTCTTCAATGAGGCAAGTAAAATGTCTTTGCATTAGCCCCCAAGTGCCATGGTGCATGCTTGCAGCGACATGAGACTTGCATATTTTATGTAATCTCAACTTGAATGATGTAGCCCCCAAGTGTCGGGTTGTAAGCCTGCAGTGACTTGGGATTCCTTCAATTGTAGAATAAATCATATCCATTGATAATATAATAGCCATTGTGCTAAAGCTACTTTGACAACCTTATAATCATAATACTGGTTACTGATAACCATAATAAAATCCAGCCATGTTGGCTATTTGAAGATTTAAATAATATAATCCAATGATTTATGAGCGCATGATTCCAATGGCGCAATCCAAATGTATACTAGCAACTTATAATCCCAAGCCAGTCCGGGTTAATAAACACTGGATAATTTATCATTATACTGGTGACTTATAGTCGAAAGTCGGGCCGGGTTAATAAACGCCGATGATTTATAATCATGCTTTATTCAACCTGTTTCTGCATACAACAAGTTTAAAGTGTCCCAGCGGTTTACCACCGGACGGGTCATAATGCCCGACATATAACCCGGGTTTATAACCAAGGCTGCTCTTAAGAATAATCAAATATGAAATATATCATATCTGTGACATTGAATCACATCATTGGTTTAGCAACTTTTTTGTAGTACGGGTGATAACCCAAATCTTGAGTACTGGTAACTCCTCCCATGTCTTGTCGGTTTATAGTAAAACCGTACTGGGTTGTAATAAACACCGGATTATCCATATATAACACTGGCGACTTGTAGTCGAAACCAGACCGGGTCAATAAACGCCGGATTATAACTGATCATGTACTGACAACTTGTAGTCGAAAGCCAAGTCGGGTCAATAAACGCCGGTTTATCATAAGATATTATAAACCTCATTAAAGGAGAAAAAACTTGGCAAATAAAAGCATAAAAAGAACATGCGAGGCTTTTCATGGGCTGCCAGGCCCAAAATCAAGGCTTTTCATGGGCTGCCAGGCCACTGAGTGAAACCATTTTACAAAGCCTTTTAAGATGGACCTCAATCATTAACCAATCATAGTTTTAACTTTGACAAGTTCAGGGTCTATGACATTGACTTGTCAAACGTTCGGCGGGTCATACCAGGTTTACCTGGATGGAGTGGCTTACTTAAAAAGGCAGGATAGCCCAGGGTTTTATGTGAACACAACTGGCTTCCAAGCCTGGCTTGATAGCCTATTACAAGTGTAGACTCTTTGTTCTTTGAGAAGCAAAGAGCCCCCAAGCAATATTTTGAGTTGTGCTCAGTGGGTGCCTATGGTTGAGTTGTGCTTTTGCAACACTCTCTTTGGCCCTAAGTAATTTCCCTGGTGGCCTTACGCCGATCAAGAGGTGTAGCTATGGTTCAATCACGACCAAGCCCCCAAGTGATTTCTCTGGTGGCCTTACGCCTATCAAGAGGTGTAGCTATGGTTCGAATATGACCAATCCCCCAAGTGATTTTTATATATGGCTTTATAAGCCAGATCAATGGGTAAATAGGACTCCGCTTTATAAACAGAAGCCCCCACGTGATCAATAATATGATAAGCCAATAAGGCAGGATACCCATGTTTGAACCGCGCATCATGGCAGCAGGTCCTCTTCGGCAACCTTTAACTTTTTGCAAAAAGATAAATTCTTCTTGAACCGGGATTTTGAACAGGATATTGAGAGCGTTAGAGCTTTATGGGAGACATCTTTCCCTTGTACTGGATCTTAAACCGGAATCTTCATTTTCAGCCGGAAATTGTCTGACGGCCTTTAATCTCGAATTTGCGAGAGATTAATTCTTTTTGAATCAGAAATTCCTAAACCAGAATTGAGAGCCTTAGAGCCTTGTGGGAAAACAGATTTCCCTTGAACCGGAAATTTTCTGACGGCCTTTAAATTTTCATCAATATGGTAGTAGCCTCCGGGACCGGGTTATCTTTCCTTCCAACGTCCTGGGGTTCTTGAATTCACTGAAAAAACAACAACATTTGCTGAGTCATATCATTGTAGCCCCCGAGTCTCAAGGTGACTCGAAGAGTTGGCTTGAGATTCTCCATATTTGACCGTGATAGAAACCGGAATAAGTTGTATATCATTGGTGTTGATAGCACGATGTGAATCCACAGAAGGTTGAGGTGACCGTGGTGGGTTATAAATGATCCCATATGAGCCGTGTCAGCAACTCGGCCAATGGTTCCTTCCAACTGGCTATTTGAAGTTATCCAAACTATAGTGGCAGTGACTTGTGCGCCTACCCGTTGAGCCATCCAGTGCAGACGGCGGCTAATGATAATTTGCCTCCAATTTGTTGAAAGAAAACGGGGCTACCCAAGCAGTGACTTGCTCATACTTAATAAACCGCTCATGCAGACAGGTGCGGCCATGGTTTGTCAATGTAGACAGACGGTAAAGATGTCCACAATATTAGAGGTGTCTCGGACAGATGAACCAGCCACGACGTTGTAAACCGGTGCGGATGGGTGAGTCAATCGCGGCGTTGTAAGCTGGTGCGGACATGAGAGTCGGCCGTGGCGTTATAAGCCAGTGCGGACGAGAGAGTTGGTCGCGGCGTTGTAAGCTGGTGCGGATGGGTGAGTTAATCACAGGCGCGGTAAGTTGCCCAGACGGGCGAGTTAGCCACATGTGTGGATGTAGCGGGGGCGGTGACTTGCTCGCATATCCGTCCAGCAACACGGCACGGATAAGCATTGGTGCAAAAATAATATTGGCGCACGCCCCTTGCGACGCCTTTGCAACAAATAATGGTCCTGCGAAAAAAAAACACAGGCTAGAGTAATTGTTCTCAAACAATTTAACATGTACTAATAAAATATATATAAAGGATTGCACCTGGTTTTTTTCATTGGTTGTGCAACTAGCAAGCAGTACCATGCTCGTTTGTCTGCACGTACCAACTGTTTCTTGATTGACTAATACTGCTATTATATGGCCTGATGCTTCACGCGGGGTGACCCTCTTCTTCTCCTTTCTTTTAATCCTCACATGAGGTGAATGAGTCTCCTTTGGCAAACCCATATTTTATGCTCGCATCTCTCTTGTAGTTGGCAGATATATCCTCCACGTTTCAACCTCATCTTTTGGTTATCACAAACCATCACGTACTACTCAAGATTTGTCTTGCAAGTCCAGATGGCAACG
This sequence comes from Triticum dicoccoides, assembly GCF_002162155.2. Classification (NCBI taxonomy): domain Eukaryota; kingdom Viridiplantae; phylum Streptophyta; class Magnoliopsida; order Poales; family Poaceae; genus Triticum; species Triticum dicoccoides. Next base: position 718,926,537 of record NC_041382.1, on the reverse strand, counting down.
GGGACGAAACCCATCGGGTTTTGCCTTCCCAAACCCATCCCCACGAGAAAATCGCAAACCCGTCTCTGTCCCCATCACCGTGCACGGGGCTAGTTTTCCGCCCGTCCCCTAAACACATCGGGTTTCGGGGAACCCACGAGAAAATCAAAATATTTAAACAAACATAGTGGCGACAAAGAATAACATTTCAACAGCAAAATAAGCACATTTCAGCAGCATAACTAAAGCAAATTTCAACAAAAAACAACCCCACTTGGGACGTGAAGAGGCCACCATTGAGTTCGTCACCGGTGGCGACGCCCTTTCTCCAGATCAGACCGGCGGCAGGGGAGAAGACGTGGAGGGAGGAGGCTCGCCGGCGCAGATCGTGGTCGGCGGATCTTGCGAGATGGGATCGAGCCAGGCGACGCCTGGGGTCCTACATTTAGGGTTAGGTATTATGTGGGAGAGAGAGATGAGGGCTCGAGCGAGGGGGAAAGGAGCGGGCGATACTAGCTGTTTGGCCTTCGACACTAGGGGGTGGGGGGCTCGGTAGTTTTGGGTTGGGCCGCGCAGGAGCACTGGTTGGTAAAAAATGTATTTTGCCGGGTTTGCCGGGTTTCGGGTTCAGGGACTACCGAAACAGGTGCAAACCCACGAAACATGTCGGGTTGTATAATGTGCCCAACAACAGCCCCGCGGGGATGAAAAGACGCCCATCCCCGTCCCCTAATAGGGTAAAAACCCGCGGGGACGCGGGTTTCGGGGCCCCGTTGCCATCTTGACTTGCAAGGCACTAAGATGTACAATCTCCTCTTGACACTTCAATTTCTGCCTCACTGATTAAGGAGGACTGCTTACAAAATTCTTCTTTCATTCCTTCAAAATCCCCATTACTGATCTGAGCTCGTCCTTTAAACTGACTAATTTGCTCAAAATAATATACTCCAGTCTCCTTTGTCTGCAGCAGAGGCGAACCCGGCTCAAAACGGATCGTCGCGGCTCAGTAAGCGCGGGCAGCGGGTTACGACAACTTGGAGCGGTGCGGCGCGGGAGACGGCGCAGGGCCGGACATGGTCGCGGTTGCTGTAACTCGAGGGTAGCGCAAAGTGAGGCACCTGGCTCGAGGACAAGGATAGACCCAGTAATGGCTAGGAGAAACCACGACGGGTTAGCGCAACGGCTCAAGCTAGCGACTTAAAGGCCGCGGGCGGGTCTCAGCCGTGGAAGCAGCAGGCGCTGGTGGCTCACGGATGTGAGAGGAGGTTCGGGGCTGGCACGCTATCTTGCCAGATGAGAGGGCGATCCAGGTGCGCTGCAGTGGAAAAGGCGGAGCTCAGTATGGAGGTCAGGCCGGTCTGAAACGGTCGTTTAATGCGGCGGCCGCGGCAGACCGGAGGACTTTTTGCAGACCATGCTAGCTTTGGCAGACGAGAGCGGCGACTCAAGCTCCCCGACGAGGTTTGGCTGCAGGGGCACCCAAGCGAAGGCGGCTCAAAGCAGCAACAAGGGCGGAGGCGCTCGGATGGCGTCGTGACACTGGAGCAGCAGGAGGCATTCATCAGCACGAGGGACAGCGGTGGCGCAAGTGAGCCGGGCGGATGAGCATGAGTCACGCCGGCGGCTCACAGCAGAAGCAAGGCCGCGGGAACGGCGGCTTGCTGTAGCGCTGGCGGTTTGGAAGCGTGATCTCGCGACAGCAGAGGCGCAGTCGGTCAACGAGACCGGTCGCAGGAGAGGCCCAAGCCTGTGGACCATCCGTGTCCGGGTCGTTGAGAAAAACCACTTGACTAACTAGTCAATTGGAAAACTAATTCAATGGGTTTGTCTAGGGCACATCTAGATGTGCTCTAATTATTGCACATCTAAGTGAGTGAATCAAGCATAAAGAGAAAAAAATATCCACACGAATCTCAACGTAAGATCAATGACATAGGACTTAGATGTGCAATACTTATGGCACATCTAGATGTGCTTTAGCAAAACTGTAATTCAATAGTACTCAACAGTATTAATCTTCATTGCGTACTATTGGGAATATCTTAGCATTGATTTGGCCTTCACGCTTAAAATAATAGGAGCAACCATTAACCCTTCAGGACTCGTAGCTTGGGACTTCTCTATTCTGAGTAGCAACAACCTGGCCGATTGGATCATTGCCTGAATACACAGTAGCAATCGGACACGGCCACCAATCCTGCAATGGAAACCGCTAACAGCTTTGGCAGACTGCCACAGTAGTTTGGCTTCGGCGGAAAAAATTTCCCCTCAATCTCGGCGATTTACGGCGCTTGCGCTCAGTCAGCCCTGATTTCTTTTAATCTTCAGGTATTGAACACGCCATTTTGACTGTTCGTCTTGGAGACGATGTAGATACTTCCCAACCGGTTCTTCTTCATCTAAAAAATTGCGAACTTCTTGATCCCTAAGAAAGGTCCCTCCAAGAACTCATCGCCACCGTACGCAAGCCTCATGGTGGGCGTCAAATGTCGTGGAATTGTCACGGCAGATGTCCTAGTGTGAGGACTTTGCCGTGAGGCCAACGCATCTATGTGGTAGCATGAGAGGGGTTGAGTGGAATCGAGAGACGCAACACGCAAGACAAAGATTTAGACAGCTTTGGGCCCTGGGAAACATCATCCGGTAACAACCCTACATACTGTTTGTGGCTAGGTCTCATTATCATCATGAGGGAGTCACCGTAAACTGGCTCTCCTAGTTATGTCTAATCCTTAAGATTATTTCTCCTTGCTTGTCCCTCTTTGGGGAGCCTTGCCCCTCCTTATATAAGTTAGAGGGGCGGGTTACATGTGGAGTCCTATTAGGCTTAGGACTAGTCTATCTTCTAATACAAACCGCATACAAGTCCGGGTCTTAACTCCTTGTAAGGTAAATGTTCCTCACGCCTTTCCTCTTAAACTAGCCCACCATTAACATAAACCAGCCTTCTGGGCCTTGGGCCTTGTAATCTGTTTGTCCTTCCAGCCGGGTTACCAGTGAGTCATAATGTTCAAGCAGGTTGCTTGTAAACCGTCTGGTCAGTGCGGGTCGCCAGTAAATCGCCAAGTCTGGCCGGGTTACACCGCGGGGTATATCCCCGACAAGACCGGTTCTACCGATGTGTTTTTAAACATAGGTGGCTGGCGGGTGTCTATTTCTCCAACTTTAGTTGAATCGAATTTGACTACGGCCAGTCCTTGTTGAAGGTTAAAATAGTACACTTGACGAAAAATTGTTGTGGTTTTGATGCGTAGGTAAGAACGGTTCTTGCTAGAAGCCCGTAGCAGCCACGTAAAACTTGCAACAACAAAGTAGAGGACGTCTAACTTGTTTTCGCATGGCATGTTGTGATGTGATATGGTCAAGACATGATGTGATATAAGTTATTGTATGAGATTATCATGTTTTGTAGAAGTTATCGGCAACTGGCAGGAGCCTTATGGTTGTCGCTTTAATGTATGAAATGCAATCGACATGTAATTGCTTTACTTTATCACTATGCGGTAGTGACAGTAGTAGAAGCAATAGTTGGCGAGACAACAATGACGCTACGATGGAGATCAAGGTGTCAAGCCGGTGACGATGGAGATCATGACGGTGCTTTGGATATGGAGATCAAAGGCACAAGATGATGATGGTCATATCATGTCACATATGTAGATTGCATGTGATGTTTATCTTTTATGCATCTTATTTTCCTTAGTACGGCGGTAGCATTATAAGATGATCCCTCACTAAATTTCAAGGTACAAGTGTTCTCCCTGAGTATGCACCGTTGCGACAGTTCGTCGTGCCGAGACACCACGTGATGACCGGGTGCGATAATCTCTATGTTCACATACAACGGGTGCAAGCCAGTTTTGCACATGCAGAATACTCGGGTTAAAGTTGACGAGCCTAGCATATGCAGATATGGCCTCGGGACACTAAGACCGAAAGGTCAAACGTGAATCATATAGTATATATGATCAACATAGAGATGTTCACCATTTAAAACTATTCCATCTCACATGATGATCGGACATGGTTCAGTTGATATGGATCACGTGATCATTTAGATGACTAGAGGTATGTCTATCTAAGTGGGAGTTCTTAAGTAATATGATTAATTGAACTTAATTTATCATGAACTTAGTCATGATAGTATTTGCACATCTATGTAGTAGATCAATAGCTCGCGTATAGCTCCCCTATTTTATTTTTGATATGTTCCTAGAGAAAACTAAGTTGAAAGATGATACTAGCAATGATGTGGACTGGGTCCGTGATCTGAGGATTATCCTCATTGCTGCACAAAAGAATTATGTCCTTGATGCACCGCTAGGTGACAGGCCTGTTGCAGGAGTTGATGCAGACATTATGAACGTTTGACAAGCTCGATACGATGAGTACTTGATAGTTTAGTGCACCATACTTTACGGCTTAGAACCGGGACTTCAAAAACGTTTTGAACGCCACGAAGCATATGATATGTTCCAAGAGCTGAAATTGGTATTTCAGACTCATGTCCGTGTTAAGAGGTATGAGACCTCTGACAAGTACTTTGCCTATCAGAAGGAGGAGAATAGCTTAGCTAGTGAGCATGTGCTCAGAATGTTTGAGTACTACAATCACTTGAATCAAGTGGGATTTAATCTTCTAGATAAGATAGTGGTTGACAGAGTTCTCTAGTCACTATCACCAAGTTACTAGAACTTCATGATGAACTATAATATGCGAGGGATAACGGAAACGATTCCCAAGCTCTTCGCGATGCTGAAATCGGCGAAGGTAGAAATCGAGAAAAAGCATCAAGTGTTGATGGTTGACAAGACCACTAGTTTGAAGTAAAAGGGCAAGGGTAAGAAAGGGAACTTCAAGAAGAATGGCAAGCAAGTTGCCACTCCCGTGAAGAAGCCCAAAGCTAGACCTAAGCCTGAAACTGAGTGCTTCTACTGCAAAGGGAATGGTCACTAGAAGCGGAACTACCCCAAATACTTGGCAGATAAGAAGGATGGCAAAGTGAACAAAAGTATGTTTGATATACATGTTATGATGTGTACTTTACTAGTGTTCATAGTAACCCCAAGGTATTTGATACCAGTGAAGTTGCTATGATTAGTAACTCAAAACAGGAGTTGCAAAATGAACAAAGACTAGTTAAGGGCAAGGTGACGACGTGTGTTGGAAATGATTCCAAGGTTGATAAGATCACCATCGCACACTCCTTTTACCTTTGGTATTAGTGTTGAACCTAAAATAAAATGGTATTTGGTATTTGTGTTGAGCATGAATATGATTGGATCATGTTTATTGCAATATGGTTATTCACTTAAATCAAAGAATAATTGTTGTTCTGTTTACATGAATAAAACCTTCTATGGTCATACACTTAATATATATGGTTTATTGAATATCGATCGTAGTGATACACATATTCATAATATTGATGCCAAAATATGCAAAGTTAATAATGATAGTGTAACTTATTTGTGGCACTGCCGTTTAGGTCATATTGGTTTAAAGCGCATAACGAAACTCCATGTTGATGGGCTTTTGGAATCACTTGATTATGAATCAATTGATGCTTGCAAACCATGCCTCATGGGCAAGATGACTAAAATTCCGTTCTCCGGAACAATGGAGCGAGCCACTGACTTATCGGAAATAATACATACTGATGTATGCGGTCCGATGAGTGTTGAGGCTCGCGGTGGGTATCATTATTTTCTGACCTTCACAAATGATTTGAGCAGATATGAGTATATCTACTTAATGAAACATAAGTCTGAAAGTTCAAAGAATTTTAGAGTGAAGTGGAGAATCATCATAACAAGGAAATAAAGTTTCTACGATCTAATCAAGGAGGCGTATATTTGAGTTACGAGTTTGGTCTTCATTTGAAACAATGCGTAATAGTTTCGCAACTCACGCCAGCTGGAACACCACAGCGTGATGGTGTATCCGAACGTTGTAACCATACTTTATTAGATATGGTGCGATCTATGATGTTTCTTACTGATTTACCACTATTGTTTTGGGGTTATGCATTAGAGACAGCAGCATTCTCATTAAATAGGGCATCGTCTAAATCCGTTGAGACGACACCATATGAACTAAACGTTTGGCAAGAAACCTAAGCTATCATTTCTTAAAGTTTGGAGTTGCAATTCTTATGTGAAAAAGCTTCAGCCTGATAAGCTCGAACCCAAATCGGAGAAGTACATCTTCATAGGATACCCGAAAGAAACTATTGGGTACACCTTCTATCACAGATCCGAGGGCAAGATCTTTATTGCTAAGAATGGATCCTTTCTAGAGAGGGAGTTTCTCTCGAAAGAAGTGAGTGGGAGGAAAGAAGAACTTGATGAGGTAGTTGTGCCTTCTCTCGAATTGGAAAGTAGTTCATCACAGAAATCAGTTCCAATGATGCCTACACCAATAAGTAAGGAAGTTAATGATGATGATCATGAAACTTCAGATCAAGTTACTACCGAACCTCGTAGGTCAACCAGAGTATGTTGCACACCAGTGTGGTACAGTAATCTGATACGTCTCCAACGTATCTATAATTTTTGATTGCTCCATGCTATATTATCTACTATTTTGGACATTATTGGGCTTTATTATCCACTTTTAGATTATTTTTGAGACTAACCTATTAACCGGAGGCCCAGCCCAGAATTGCTGTTTTTTGCCTGTTTTAGGGTTTCGAAGAAAAGGAATATCAAACAGAGTCCAAACGGAATGAAACCTTCGGGAACGTGATTTTCTCAATGAACAAGACCCTGGAGACTTGGACCCTACGTCAAGAAAGAAAAGAGGAGGCCACGAGGTAGGGGGCGCGCCTGCCTACCCCAGGCGCGCCCTCCACCCTCGTGGGCCCCTGTTGCTCCACCGATGTACTCCTTCCTCCTATATATATCCATGTACCCCGAAACGATAAGATACGGAGCCAAAACCCTAATTCCACCGCTGTAACTTTCTGTATCCACAATATCCCATCTTGGGGCCTGTTCCGGAGCTCCACCGGAGGGGGCATCGATCATGGAGGGCTTCTACATCAACACCATAGCCTCTCCGATGAAGTGTGAGTAGTTTACCTCAGACCTTCAGGTCCATAGTTAGTATCTAGATGGCTTCTTCTCTCTTTTTGGATCTCAATACAATGTTCTCCCCCTCTCTTGTGGAGAACTATTCAATGTAATCTTCTTTTTGCGGTGTGTTTGTTGAGACGCATGAATTGTGGGTTTATGATCAAGTCTATCTATGAACAATATTTAAATCTTCTCTGAATTCTTTTATGTATGATTGGTTATCTTTGCAAGTCTCTTCGAATTATTAGTTTGGTTTGGCCTACTAGATTTATCTTTCTTGCAATGGGAGAAGTGCTTAGCTTTGGGTTCAATCTTGCGGTGTCCTTTCCCAGTGATAGTAGGGGAAGCAAGGCTGAAAGCACAAGTGCTCCCTGGGTGGTTTTGGTAATTAATGTCAACATATCTCTTGTTGGACTAACACTTTTACCTAGTATGTTTCAGATAAGTTCAACAATGGAGTGGCATGGACTAGAGGATGTGGAACCCCTTCAAGATGCTAAGGACAAAGGATTGGCTCAAGCTTCAAGATCAAGACTCTACATTTTCTATTTTAGTGATCCAAGATCACATTGAGTCTATAGGAAAAGCCAATACTATCAAGAGGGGATGAGGTGTTGCTTAATGGCTTGCTTGCTCAAAGTGCTTAGTGATATGCTCCAAAACCCTCAACTACCTTCCCACATCCACATATGACCTAAACCAAAAGTCAAACTCGGCCTCACCGATTCTATCTATCCGGCGCCATCGAGTTTCAGATGTCATAGCCACTGCCACAAACCCTAGCAAATCGGTTTCACCGATAGGGATCTCGGTCTCACCGAGATGGGATTGTAATATCTCTGTGTATGTCCATTATCAAAATCAGTCTCACCGAGTTTGAGCAATCGGTACTACCGAGATTACAATGCAAACCCTCTGGTTAGCTTATTACCAAAATCAGTCCCACCGAGTTTGTGTAATCGGTCACACCGAGTTTGCCTGACCAACTCTCTGGTTAGCTTATTACCAAAATCGGTCCCACCGAGTTTGTGTAATCGGTCATACCGAGATTATGTTATGCCCTAACCCTAACCATATCGGTCCTACCGAGTTGCATCTCAGTCCCACCGAAAATCCTAACAGTCACTAGGTTTGCTGAATCGGTCCGACCGAGTTTAACCATTCGGTCCCAGCGAGTTTGGCAAATTGTGTGTAATGGTTAGATATTGTGTGGAGGCTATATATACCCCTCCACCCACTCTTCATTCGTGGAGAGAGCCATCAGAACATACCTACACTTCCAATACACATTTTCTGAGAGAGAACCACCTACACTTGTGTTGAGGTCAAGATATTCCATTCCAACCATATGAATATTGATCTCTAGCCTTCCCAAGTTGCTTTCCACTCAAATCTTCTTTCCACCAAATCCAAATCCTGTGAGAGAGAGTTGAGTGTTGGGGAGACTATCATTTGAAGCACAAGAGCAAGGAGTTCATCATCAACACACCATTTGTTACTTCTTGGAGAGTGGTGTGTCTTAGATTGGCTAGGTGTCACTTGGGAGCCTCCAACAAGATTGTGGAGTTGAACCAAGGAGTTTGTAAGGGCAAGGAGATCGCCTACTTCATGAAGATCTACCGCTAGTGCGGCAAGTCCTTCGTGGGCGACGGCCGTGATGGAATAGACAAGGTTGCTTCTTCGTGGACCCTTTGTGGGTGGAGCCCTCCGTGGACTCGAGCAACCATTACCCTCCGTGGGTTGAAGTCTCCATCAACGTGGATGTACGATAGCACCACCTATCGGAACCACGACAAAAACATCCGTGTCTTCAATTGCGTTTGAATACTCCAAACCCTTCTCTTTACATTCTTGCAAGTTGCATGCTTTACTTTCCGCTGCTCATATACTCATTGCATGCTTGCTTGATATGTATTTTGTTTGTTAAACTTGTGCTTAAACTCCACTTAAACTTAAGAATATTAAAAACTGCAACTTTTGGCACTTAGTGTCTAATCACCCCCTCTAGACACCTCTTCTCGATCCTTTCAATTGGTATCAGAGCTTTGGTCTCCATTGCCTTGGTTTAAACACCATTGGAGGAAGATGGATGTGTCTACGTTGGGGAGTCTTAGACATAGAGTGCCTATTCTTGATGGAGAGTATTTTTATGAGTGGAAAAATGAAATGCTTGAGATTTTCAATGAATATCATTTGAACAAGTACATTACTAGCCCTTGTGCACCTCATGTTGATCCTTTGCACCCTACCCTAGATGAAGATATTGACATGATTCGCAATCTTAGAACTGTTGAGCTCATCATTAGAGGCTTGCCTAGAAACTTGATTAGATGTTTGCCTACTCTCAAGTGTGCCTACACCATATGGAGATTTCTTGAGGAACGATTTCCAGATTATTCCTTGAAAAATTTAGACAAAATTCTCCATAAGTCTATTGCCTTGAGTAAGATGAACTCTAGTGATCCTAGCTTTGGTGATTGTCTATTTGAGCTTACCAATCTCATGCGTGCTAAAGGAAATGTTGGAATCATTAGCGATATCATATCTGAAGCTATTAGAATTCATAAAGGTAACCATTGTGATGATCATTTATCTAATGAATTACCCTCTCTAGGAATTGATCAATCACAAGATGATGTTGAACATGGATACTATGATGAAGATGATGATAGTGACTATGATCTTGATGATGCAACGAGGCATTTTGGTCTTATGGCAAATCTTCGCGGCTACATGGCTGGAGGAAAGGAATGGGTCCTTGATAGTGGATGTACTGATCATATGACCAGAGATAAAGATTTGTTCCGTGAGCTTGCTGAAAACGACGGCCCTCGAAAATATGTCACTTTTGGTGATAATTCAAAGGGTAAGGAGGTTGGCCTTGGTAAGGTGGCCATCTCACATGATAGCTCCATACAAAATGCCATGCTCGTTGAATCCCTTGGATACAATTTACTTTCAGTTTCTAGACTTCCGGATTTCGGTTTGAATGTCTTATTCACTGAAGTAGATTGCCAAGTGTTTCGTAGAGACAATCATAAAATGGTCTTTACCGGTATACGTAGAGGAGATCTTTACATTGTTGATTTCACTAAAAAGGCTCAACCTAGAACTTGCTTAATTACCAAATCTTCTAAAGGCTGGTTGTGGCATAGAAGACTAGGTCATGTTGGTATGCAAAATCTTGATAAGCTTATTAAAGGTGATCATATCCTTGGAATAAAAGATGTCATATTTGACAAGGATAGACTTTGTAGTGCTTGTCAAGCAGGGAAACAATTTGGAGGAAGTCACCGCGCGAAGAACATCATGACCACAAGAAGACCACTCGAGCTACTTCACATGGATCTCTTTGGTCCAAATGCCTACAAGAGTCTCGGTGGTAACTCATTTGGTCTAGTCATAGTTGATGATTTTTCAAGATTTACATGGGTGTTATTTCTTCATGACAAATCGTGGGTCCAAAAGATCTTCAAAAACTTCGCTAGGAAGGCCCAAAATCAGTTTAACATGAAGATCAAGAAGGTTCGGAGCGACAACGGAATGGAGTTCAAGAACGCAAATGTGGACACCTTTCTTGACGAAGAAGGGATTTCACATGAGTTCTCGGCTATGCACACACCTCAACAAAATGGAGTTGTTGAAAGGAAGAACCGAACTCTTATCGAGATGGCAAGAACGATGCTTGATGAGTACAAAACACCAAAGCACTTTTGGGCGGAAGCGGTTGAGACAGCTTGTCATGCAACAAATCGCTTGTATCTTCATAAGCTACTCGGCAAGACGGCATACGAGCTCCTCACCGGTAACAAACCCCAAGTTGCATACTTTCGAGTATTCGGCTCAAAGTGCTACATTTTTGATAAGCATCGCCGTTCTAAATTTGCTCCTAAATCTCATGAAGGTTTCCTACTTGGTTATGGCTCAAACTCTCACACTTACCGTGTCTACAACAATTTCACCCGAAAGGTTGAAAAGATGGTAGATGTGAAGTTTGATGAATCTAACGGCTCGCAAGTAGAGAAATTGCCAATTGATGTAGGAGATAAAGACCCTTCGGAAGCAATTCAAGACTTGTCCATTGGCAAGATTCGTCCAACGGAAGTGAAGGAGAGTACCTCGTCCGTCCAAGTGGAAGCTTCTACCTCATGACAAGGTGAACCAAGAGTTGATACGGAAGCATCCACAAGTGGGACACGCCAAGATGAAGAAAACGAGGAAGCGCACCAAGATGAACATCAACAACCTCCTTCTCCACCACGACAAGAGAACGACAACGTCAACAATAAATAAGGCCAAGAAGAAGCACAAGATGAAGAGGATGTTCCACCCCGACCCAAGCCAAAGCTTTCACGAGTTCGAGCAAGAATTGCTAAGGATCATCCCGTCGAGCAAATCTACAATGATATCCAAACCAGGAGAATCACTCGCTCTAAAACTCGTTTAGATAACTTTTGTGAACATTACTCATTCATCTCTAGCATTGAACCTATGAAGGTTGAAGAAGCATTGGAGGATCCGGACTAGATAAACGCTATGCATGAAGAGCTACACAACTTTGAGAGAAATCAAGTGTGGACATTGGTCGAGAAGCCCGACAACAACCAAAACATCATTGGTACCAAATGGGTGTTTCGCAACAAGCAAGGTGAAGATGGACAAGTGGTTCGCAAAAAAGCATGTCTCGTCGCCCAAGGCTACACACAAGTTGAAGGTATGGACTATGGTGAGACATATGCTCCCGTTGCTAGACTTGAGTCCATTCGCATCTTACTTGCTTATGCTAATCACCATGATATCACCTTGTACCAAATGGACATTAAAAGTGCTTTTCTAAATGGCAAAATTGAGGAGGAAGTTTATATTAAGCAACCTCCCGACTTCGTCAATCCTAAGAAACCTAATCATGTTTACAAACTTCACAAAGCCCTTTATGGTCTTAAACAAGCTCCTAGAGCATGGTATAAATGCTTGACCAAGTTCCTTATTGAAAAAGGCTTTGAAATTGGTAAAATTGATTCTACTCTTTTTACTAAAAGGGTTAATGGAGAACTATTTGTGTGCCAAATTTATGTTGATGATATCATATTTGGTTCAAATAACCCTCATTTTAGTGAGAAGTTTGGAAAGCTAATGTCGGAGAAGTTTGAGATGTCTATGATGAGTGAACTCAAATTCTTTCTCGGTTTGCAAATCAAGCAAACTAAGGAAGGTACCTTTGTCTCTCAAACGACGTACACCAAGGACTTATTCAAGAAGTTCAATATGCAAGAATGCAAAGGTATGACTACACCCATGCCTACTAGTGGACATCTTGATTTGACCAAAGATGGTGAACCGGTTGATCAAAAGGTTTATCGCTCTATGATTGGTTCATTGTTATATCTATGTGCCTCTCGTCCCGATATTATGCTAAGTGTGTGCATGTGTGCACGATATCAAGCTGCTCCTAAAGAGTGTCATCTTAAGGTTGTGAAAAGGATAGTGAGATACCTAATCCATACACCAAATTTTGGCATTTGGTATCCTAAGAGGTCGTCTTTTGATCTTGTTGGCTACTCCAATTCAGAATATGCCGGAGACAAGGTTGATAGAAAATCCACTTCGGGTACTTGTCAATTCCTTGGTAGATCTCTTGTGTATTGGTCTTCCAAGAAACAAAACTCAGTATCTTTATCCACTGCCGAAGCGGAATACATTGCCGCTGGTTCATGTTGTGCTCAATTACTTTGGATGACCCAAACTCTTAAAGATTATGGGATATATGTGAAACATGTTCCATTCCTATGTGACAATGAAAGTGCTATTAAGATTTCTCACAATCCCGTGCAACATTCTCGAACTAAGCATATTGAAGTTCGTCATCATTTCATTCGAGATCATGTTGCAAAAGGGGACATTAACCTTAAGCATGTTCGCACCGATAAGCAATTGGCGGATATATTCACTAAACCACTTGATGAGAAAGTGTTTTGCAGGTTGAGAGGTGAATTGAACATCATTGATGCTTCAAACTTGGAGTAGGAACTCCATTTGATACATGCGGGGCATGAGCCTATGACTAATCCTCGATATTTCTCTTATGATGCTATTCATATGTCTTGGATATATTTGTACCTTGCATGTTATCTAACCCGTGTAGGTACTTGGTTGAATCTAAATCTATGAGATTGCAACTCACTCACATCTTGAGCAATCTCTACATCACCAAGTCTCTACACAATGGTGGTTGAAGACAAGGAAGCACGAAACCATTCAAACATATCCTTTGGCAAATTCTATGTTGAGTCTCATGATTTTCATTTTGGATACACAAGTGCTCTTCCTTGCAAAGCTAACCCATGTATTTAGATGAACTCAAACTCCAAGTGGTGTTCCAACCCTTGATGAACTACATCAACCTTGAGAAACCCGCACAAGTTCAACTACATGAGCAAGATCAACACCACCACCCAAGGTATCTTATTCCATCTTAGAGAAGCTTTACTCCAAGTCATGAGTCAAAGCAACTCGACAAGATTTGAATACATCAAAAGGCTTAAACGAAAAATGGTAACCCCATTTTGAGCTTAAGCGATGAGTATGACCTATGATCAAGTGCTCTCACTTGACTCCTAAGTCAATATACTCTAACATAGGTGACTTTGTCGCCGACCATCTCTAGATGAAGTTCTAAAAAAACTTCATCTAGAACTTTTAGTTTCTTTTCTTTCCTTTTTGTTCTGCATTTTCTGCATCCAATTCATTGCAAATCTTTCAGTAAATTCCTTGCATATCCTTGTGAGATCTTACTTGTCTAGTGAGCTGAGGTGACAAGTGGTTGCACTCTAATGAACTCGGTCACACCGGTTTGTTCTCTTTGGCCCAACAGAAATCTTTAGGTGCAACCGAAGCACACAACTCGGAGTCACTGATTCCACCACAAGGAAACCAACTCGCTACTTATTCCTGATTTCTGTTTGCTCTAGCTCCACTCAATGATTCTTGTCCTCTACCAGCATCAAATTAGGCATGCTGTTTTGCTCTGTGACTCGAGGACCAACCCATTTGTATCACATGTCCAGAAGAGCCCTTCTTGGAAATTGATGTCAAAGGGGGAGAGAGAGATCACATCAAAGCTTAATCCCTCCTATAGGGGGAGAAAGAGAGAATACTCAGGGGGAGAGAGTTTCTCAACTAGGAGAAAGTAATATCATCAAAGACCCCTGATGCTTGGTGTTCAAGAGGAGAGATGTCACATGTCTTTAAGAGGGGAAAGACATGTTTGGTTGCTTGCTTTAGGTCAAGCTCTGTTGTTTCCTTTTTTTTGTTGCTCTGATTTTCTATTCCCTATCTTCTCCCAATATCCCATGCAGATTCAGGGGCAGCAAGACATCTAAGGGAAGGAAATCTCTGATTTTATTGCATATCTTTACCTTTGGGGACATGTCTATATCCAATGTGGTACTTAGTACTCACTCTACATGTCATCCCAGTCTTGGTTCTCTTGTGGTTTCTCTTGCTTGCTCTGGTCAGTAGGTGTATCTGTGTTATTTAACCTTGTTTGCGCAGGTTCATCCCATCCTAAGACAACTCAAGACCACAAGGTAAGTATATGCATCACAATCATGTGAATGAGAAGTTCTTGCTGATGTTCATACTGTTTGCAAGAAGGACTCATGAGCATGAAGGTACATTTCTCACATTCACATCATTTTCTCTGATGCATATAGCCAAGATACATGTAACACATTGCTTACTCTATCATGTTTACGCATTCACATGCTCCTATATTCAATATTCACATGATTGCATACATGTAGGGGAGCCTATGCACATTACATGTATTTCCAAAGCTTTACTTGCTATTCTCTATATCTTTATCTAAAGCTTTGATGTATGTTGTCATCAATTACCAAAAAGGGGGAGATTGAAAGCACAAGTGCTCCCTGGGTGGTTTTGGTAATTAATGTCAACATATCTCTTGTTGGACTAACACTTTTACCTAGTATGTTTCAGATAAGTTCAACAATGGAGTGGCATGGACTAGAGGATGTGGAACCCCTTCAAGATGCTAAGGACAAAGGATTGGCTCAAGCTTCAAGATCAAGACTCTACATTTTCTATTTTAGTGATCCAAGATCACATTGAGTCTATAGGAAAAGCCAATACTATCAAGAGGGGATGAGGTGTTGCTTAATGGCTTGCTTGCTCAAAGTGCTTAGTGATATGCTCCAAAACCCTCAACTACCTTCCCACATCCACATATGACCTAAACCAAAAGTCAAACTCGGCCTCACCAATTCTATCTATCTGACGCCACCGAGTTTCAGATGTCATAGCCACTGCCACAAACCCTAGCAAATCGGTTTCACCGATAGGGATCTCGGTCTTACCGAGATGGGATTGTAATTTCTCTGTGTATGTCCATTACCAAAATCGGTCTCACCGAGTTTGAGCAATCGGTACTACCGAGATTACAATGCAAACCCTCTGGTTAGCTTATTACCAAAATCGGTCCTACCGAGTTTGTGTAATCGGTCACACCGAGTTTTCCTGACCAACTCTCTGGTTAGCTTATTACCAAAATCGGTCCCAGCGAGTTTGTGTAATCGGTCACACCGAGATTACGTTATGCCCTAACCCTAACCATATCGGTCCTACCGAGTTGCATCTCAGTCCCACCGAAAATCCTAACGGTCACTAGGTTTGCTGAATCGGTCCGACCGAGTTTAACCATTCGGTCCCACCAAGTTTGGCAAATTGTGTGTAACGGTTAGATTTTGTGTGGAGGCTATATATACCCCTCCACCCACTCTTCATTCGTGGAGAGAGCCATCAGAACATACCTACACTTCCAATACACATTTTCTGAGAGAGAACCACCTACACTTGTGTTGAGGTCAAGATATTCCATTCCAACCATATGAATCTTGATCTCTAGCCTTCCCAAGTTGCTTTCCACTCAAATCTTCTTTCCACCAAATCCAAATCTTGTGAGAGAGAGTTGAGTGTTGGGGAGACTATCATTTGAAGCACAAGAGAAAGGAGTTCATCATCAACACACCATTTGTTACTTCTTGGAGAGTGGTGTCTCCTAGATTGGCTAGGTGTCACTTGGGAGCCTCCAACAAGATTGTGGAGTTGAACCAAGGAGTTTGTAAGGGCAAGGAGATCGCCTACTTCGTGAAGATCTACCGCTAGTGAGGCAAGTCCTTTGTGGGCGACGGCCGTGATGGAATAGACAAGGTTGCTTCTTCATGGACCCTTCATGGGTGGAGCCCTCCGTGGACTCGCGCAACCGTTACCCTCCGTGGGTTGAAGTCTCCATCAACGTGGATGTACGATAGCACCACCTATCGGAACCACAACAAAAACATCCGTGTCTCTAATTGCATTTGAATACTCCAAACCCTTCTCTTTACATTCTTGCAAGTTGCATGCTTTACTTTCCGCTGCTCATATACTCATTGCATGCTTGCTTGATATGTATTGTGTTTGTTAAACTTGTGCTTAAACTCCACTTAAACTTAAGAATATTAAAAACTGCAACTTTTGGCACTTAGTGTCTAATCACCCCCCTCTAGACACCTCTTCTCGATCCTTTCAAAGGCACGTATTGTATTGTTGCCATCGAGGATAACAAGATGGGGTTTTCTTCATATTGCATGAGTCTATCCCTCTACATCATGTCATCTTCCTTAAGGCGTTACTCTATTTTTAACTTAATACTATAGATGCATGCTGGATAGCGGTCGATGAGTGGAGTAATAGTAGTAGATGCAAGCAGGAGTCGGTTTACTTGTGTCGGACGTGATGCCTATATACATGATCATACCTAGATATTCTCATAACTATGCTCAATTCTGTCAATTGCTCAACAGTAATTTGTTCACCCACCATAGAATACTTGCTCTCGAGAGAAGCCACTAGTGAAACCTATGGCCCCCGGGTCTATCTTTATCATATTGATCTCCTACTACTTAGTTATTTCCTTTGTTATTTACTTTTCGTTTATTTTACTTTGCATCTTTTATCATAAAAATACCAAAAATATTATCTTATCATATCTATCAGATCTCACTCTCGTAAGTGGCCTTATAGGGATTGACAACGCCTATTTGCGTTGGTTGCGAGGATTTTTTTTGTGCAGGTACGAGGGACTGGCGCATAGCCTCCTACTGGATTGATACCTTGGTTCTCAAAAACTGAGGGAAATACTTACGCTACTTTGCTGCATCATCCCTTCCTCTTCGGGGAAAACCAACGCAATGCTCAAGAGGTAGCAAGAAGGATTTCTGGCGCCGTTGCCGGGGAGGTCTATGCAAAATTCAACATACCAAGTACCCATCACATACCCTTATCTCCCGCATTACATTATTTGCCATTTGCCTCTCATTTTCCTCTCCCCCACTTCACCCTTGCCGTTTTATTCGCTCTCTCTCTCTCTATTCTCCATCTCTTTCCCTATTTGCCTCTTTTTGCCCGCTTGCTTTTTGTTTGCTTGTGTGTTAGTTTGCTTGCTTGTCACGATGGCTCAAGATAATACTAAATTATGTGATTTCACCAATACCAACAACAATGATTTTATTAGCACTCTGATTGCTCCTCTTAACGATGTTGAATCTTGTGAAATTAATACTGCTTTGCTGAATCTTGTGATGAAAGATCCGTTTTCCGGCCTTCCTAGTGAAGATGCTGCTACCCATCTAAATAGCTTCGTTGATTTGTGTGACATGCAAAAGAAGAAAGATGTGGATAATGATATTGTTAAATTGAAGCTATTTCCTTTTTCGCTTAGAGATCGTGCTAAAGCTTGGTTTTCGTCTTTGCCTAAAAATAGTATTGATTCATGGAACAAGTGCAAAGATGCTTTTATCTCCAAGTATTTTCCTCCCGCTAAGATCATCTCTCTTAGAAACGATATTATGAAATTTAAGCAACTTGATCATGAACATGTTGCACAAGCTTGGGAAAGAATGAAACTAATGATACGTAATTTCCCTACTCATGGTTTAAATTTGTGGATGATTATACAATTTTTTTATGCCGGATTGAATTTTGCTTCTAGAAATCTTTTAGATTCGGACGCGGGAGGCACTTTTATGGAAATCACTTTAGGAGAAGCTACTAAACTCCTAGATAATATTATGGTTAATTACTCAATGTCATACTGAAAGATCTACTAATAAAAAGGTGCATGTGATAGAAGAAATTAATGTTTTGAGTGGAAAGATGGATGAACTTATGAAATTATTTGCTAATAAGAGTGTTTCTTCTGATCCTAATGATGTGCCCTTGTCTACTTTGATTGAGAATAATAATGAATCTATGGATGTGAATTTTGTTGGTAGGAACAATTTTGGTAACAACGCGTATAGAGGAAATTTTAATCCTAGGCCTTATCCTAGTAATCCCTCTAATAATTATGGTAATTCCTACAACAATTCTTATGGAAATTATAATAAGATGCCCTCTGATTTTGAATCTAATATTAAAGAATTTATTACTTTGCAAAAGAATTTTAATGCTATGATTGAAGAAAAATTGCTTAAGATTGATGATTTGGCTAGGAACGTTGATATAATTGCTCTTGATGTTGATTCTTTGAAACTTAGATCTATTCCACCTAAGCATGGTATCAATCAGTCTCTCAAAGCCATGAGAATTTCCATTGATGAGTGCAAAGAAAGAACCACTAGGATGCGTGCTAAGAAAGATGTCTTTATAACAGCGTGTTCTTCTAGTTCCTACGAAAATAAAGATGAAGATCTAAAAGTTATTGATGTGTCCCCTATTAAATCTTTGTTTTGCAATATGAATCTTGATAATGATGGGACTAATATGATCCACCTTTACCTAGAAGGCGTTCCAAGAATTCGGAATTTTTTGATCTTTGATGCTAAATTTGATAAAAGTGGGATTGAAGAAATTAAAACCCTAGATGTTGCTAAACCCACTATTATGTATTTCAAGGAATTTAACTATGAAAATTGCTCTTTGATTGATTGTATTTCCTTGTTGCAATCCGTGCTAAATTCTCCTCACGCTTATAGTCAAAATAAAGCATTTACTAAACATATCGTTGATGCCTTGATGCAATCTTATGAAGACATAGATTGCAATCCTTCATGTCCTATTATTCTTGGTAGACCTTTCCTTAGAACGATTGGTGCAATTATTGATATGAAGGAAGGAAATATTAGATTCCAATTTCCATTAGGGAAAGGCATGGAACACTTTCCTAGAAAGAAAATTAAATTACCTTATGAATCTATTATGAGAGCCACTTATGGATTGCCTACCAAAGATGGCAATACCTAGATCTATTCTTGCTTGTTATGCCTAGCTAGGGGCGTTAAACGATAGCACTTGTTGGGAGGCAACCCAATTTTATTTTTATTCCTTGCTTTTTGCTACTATTTAGTAATAAATAATTTATATAGCCTCTGTTTTGGTTGTGTTTTTTGTGTTTAATTAGTTTTTGTGCCGAGTAGAACCGTTGGGAAGACTTGGGGAAAGTCTTGTTGAACTTGCTGTAAAAAAAAGAAACTTTAGCGCTCTAGAGAACTACTCTCATTTTTATTTGGAAAGTTATATTTAGTTAATTCTTTTTGAAGATTATTAATAGATAAATTCCTCACGTCCAGAAATTTATTTTAGAATTTTTCGGGTTCCAGATCTTGTGCTAGCAACAGATTACTACAGACTGTTCTGTTTTTGACAGATTCTGTTTTTCGTGTGTTGTTTGCTTATTTTGATGAATCTATGGCTAGTAAAATAGTTTATAAACCATAGAGAAGTTGGAATACAGTAGGCATAACACCAATATAAATAAAGAATGAGTTCATTACAGTACCTTGAAGTGGTCTTTTATTTTCTTTCGTTAACGGAGCTCACGAGATTTTCTACTTTAAGTTTTGTGTTGTGAAGTTTTCAAGTTTTGGGTAAAGATTTGATGGATTATGGAACAAGGAGTGGCAAGAGCCTAAGCTTGGGGATGCCGATGGAACCCTCAAGATAATCTAAGGACACCTAAAAGCCAAAGCTTGGGGATGCCCCGGAAGGCATCCCCTCTTTCGTCTACTTCTATCGGTAACTTTACTTGGAGCTATATTTTTATTCGCCACATGATATGTGTTTTGCTTGGAGCGTCTTGTATTATTTGAGTATTTTCTTTTTAGTTTACCACAGTCATCCTTGCTGTACACACCTTTTGAGAGAGCCATACATGATTTGGAATTTGTTAGAATACTCTATGTGCTTCGCTTATATCTTTTGAGTTATATAATTTTCCTCTAGTACTTCACTTATATCTTAGAGCACGGTGGTGGATTTGTTTTATAGAAACTATTGATCTCTCATGCTTCACTTAGATTGTTTTGAGAGTCTTAATGGCATGGTAATTTGCTTAAAATCCTAATATGCTAGGTATTCAAAGTTAGTAAAATTTTCTTAAGGGTGTTCTGAATACTAAGAGAAGTTTGATGCTTGATGATTGTTTTGAGATATAGAGGTAATAATATCAAAGTCGTGCTATTTGATTAGTTGTTAAATTGAGAAATACTTGTGTTGAAGTTTGCAAGTCTCGTAGCATGCATGTATGGTAAACATTATGCAACAAATTTGAAACATGAGGTGTTATTTGATTGTCTTCCATATGAGTGGCGGTCGGGGACGAGCGATGGTCTTTTCCTACCAATCTATCCCCCTAGGAGCATGCGCGTAGTACCGAGGTTTTTGATGAATTGTAGATTTTTGCAATAAGTATGTGAGTTCTTTATGACTAATGTTGAGTCCATGGATTATATGCACTCTCACCCTTCCATCCTTGCTAGGCTCTTCGGTACCGTGCATTGCCCTTTCTCACATTGAGAGTTGGCGCAAACTTCGCCGGTGCATCCAAACCCCATGATATGATACGCTCTTTCACACATAAACCTCCTTATATCTTCCTCAAAACAGCCACCATACCTACCTATTATGGCATTTCCATAGCCATTTTGAGATATATTGCCATGCAACTTTCCATCATTCCGTTCATCATGACACATTCATTATTATCATATTGCTTAGCATAATCATGTAGTTGACATAGTATTTGTGGCAAAGCCACCGTTCATAATTCTTTCATACATGTCACTCTTGGTCCATTGCATATCCCGGTACACCGCCGGAGGCATTCATATATAGTCATTTTTGTTCTAGTATCGAGTTGTAATCATTGAGTTGTAAATAAATAGAAGTGTGATGATCATCATTTTCTATAGCATTGTCCTAAGTGAGGAATATAAAAAAAGAAAGGCCATAAAAAAGAGAAGGCCCAAAAAAAGAAAAAAAGAAAGAGAAAGGCCATAAAAAAGAGAAAGGCCACAAAAAATGAGAGAAAAAGGGAGAAGGGACAATGTTACTATCCTTTGCCACACTTGTGCTTCAAAGTAGCACCGTAATCTTCATGATAGAGAGTCTCTTGTTTTGTAACTTTCATATACTAGTGGGAATTTTTCATTATAGAACTTGGCTTGTATATTCCAACAATGGGCCTCCTCAAGTGCCCTAGGTCTTCATGAGCAAGCAAGTTGGATGCACACCCACTAGTTTCTTTTGTTGAGCTTTCATACATTTATAGCTCTAGTGCATCCGTTGCATGGCAATCCCTACTCCTTGCATTAACATCAATTGGTGGGCATCTCCATAGCCCATTGATTAGCCTCGTTGATGTGAGACTTTCTCCTTTTTTGTCTTCTCCACATAACCCCCCTCATTATATTCTATTCCACCCACAGTGCTATGTCCATGGCTCGCGCTCATATATTGCGTGAAAGTTTATAGGTTTGAGATTACTAAAGTATGAAACAATTGCTTGGCTTGTCATCGGGGTTGTGCATGATGAGAGCATTCTTGTGTGACGAAAATAAAACATGACTAAACTATATGATTTTGTAGGGATGAACTTTCTTTCGCCATGTTATTTTGAGAAGACATAATTGCTTTGTTAGTATGCTTGAAGTGTTATTATTTTTATGTCAATATGAACTTTTGTCTTGAATCTTTCGGATCTGAATATTCATACCACGATTAAGAAGAATTACATTAAAATTATGCCAAGTAGCACTCCGCATCAAAAATTCTGTTTTTATGATTTACCTACTTGAGGACGAGCGGGAATTAAGCTTGGGGATGCTTGATACGTCTCCAATGTATCTATAATTTTTGATTGCTCCATGCTATATTATCTACTGTTTTGGACATTATTGGGCTTCATTATCCACTTTTAAATTATTTTTGGGACCAACCTATTAACCGGAGGCCCAGCCCAGAATTGTTGTTTTTTGCCTGTTTTAAGGTTTTGAAGAAAAGGAATATCAAACGGAGTCCAAATGGATTGAAACCTTCAGGAATGTGATTTTCTCAACGAACAAGACCCGGGAGACTTGGACCCTACGTCAAGAAAGAAAAGAGGAGGCCACGAGGTAGGGGGCGCGCCTGCCTACCCCAGGCGCGCCCTCCACCCTCGTGGGCCCCCTGTTGCTCCACCGACGTACTCCTTCCTCCTATATATATCCATGTACCCCCAAACGATCAGATACGGAGCCAAAACCCTAATTCCACCGCTGTAACTTTCTGTATCCACGAGATCCCATCTTGGGGCCTATTCCGGAGCTCCGCCGGAGGGGGCATCGATCACGGAGGGCTTCTACATCAACACCATAGCCTCTCCGATGAAGTGTAAGTAGTTTACCTCAGACCTTCGGGTCCATAGTTAGTACCTAGATGGCTTCTTCTCTCTTTCTGGATCTCAATACAATGTTCTCCCCCTCTCTTGTGGAGAACTATTCGATGTAATCTTCTTTTTGCGGTGTGTTTGTTGAGACCGACGAATTGTGGGTTTATGATCAAGTCTATCTATGAACAATATTTGAATCTTCTCTGAATTCTTTTATGTATGATTGGTTATCTTTGCAAGTCTCTTCGAATTATCAGTTTGGTTTGGCCTACTAGATTGATCTTTCTTGCAATGGAAGAAGTTCTTAGCTTTGGGTTCAATCTTGCGGTGTCCTTTCCCAGTGACAGTAGGGGCAGTAAGGCACGTATTGTATTGTTGCCATCGAGGATAACAGGATGGGGTTTTCTTCATATTGCATGAGTCTATCCCTCTACATCATGTCATCTTGCTTAAGCGTTACTCTGTTTTTAATTTAATACTCTAGATGCATGCTGGATAGCAGTCGATGAGTGGAGTAATAGTAGTAGATGCAGGTAGGAGTCGGTCTACTTGTCTCGGACGTGATGCCTATATAAATGATCATACCTAGATATTCTCATAACTATGCTCAATTCTGTCAATTGCTCAACAGTAATCTGTTCACCCACCGTATAGAATACTTATGCTCTTGAGAGAAGCCACTAGTGAAACCTATGGCCCCCGGGTCTATCTTTATCATATTGATATCCTACTACTTAGTTATTTCCTTTGCCTTTATTTTACTTTGCATCTTTTATCATAAAAATACCAAAAATATTGTCTTATCATATCTATTAGATCTCACTCTCGTAAGTGGCCTTATAGGGATTGACAACCCCTATTTGTGTTGGTTTCGAGGATTTATTTGTTTTGTGCAGGTACGAGGGACTCGCGCGTAGCCTCCTACTGGATTGATACCTTGGTTCTCAAAAACTAAGGGAAATATTTACGCTACTTTGCTGCATCTGTTGGGGAACATAGTAATTTCAAAAAAAATTCCTACGCACACACAAGATCATGATGATGCATAGCAACGAGAGGGGAGAGTGTTAGCACAACGCGGTTGATGTAGTCATACGTCTTCACGGCCCGACCGATCAAGCACCGAAACTACTGCACCTCTGAGTTCTAGCACACGTTCAGCTCGATGACGATCCCCGGACTCCGATCCAGCAGAATGTCGGGGAAGAGTTCCATCAGCACGACAGCGTGATGACGATCTTGATGTTCTACCGTCGCAGGGCTTCGCCTAAGCACTGCTACAATATTATTGAGGATTATGGTGGAGGGGTGCACCGCACACGGCTAAGAGATCAATGATCAATTGTTGTGTCCATGGGGTGCCCCCTGCCCCTGTATATAAAGGAGCAAGGGGGAGGAGGTGCGGCTAGGCAAGGGGCGCGCCAGGAGGAGTCCTACTCCTACCGAGAGTAGGACTCCCCCCTTTTTTCCATGTTGGACTAGGACTTGGGGGGAGGAGAGAGAGAGGGGAAAGGAAAGGGGGGCGCCGCCCCCCCTCCTTGTCCAATTCGGACTTGGGGGGAGGGGCGCGCAGCTGCCCCTTGGCCTCCTCTCCTCTTCCTCCACTAGGCCCATTAAGGCCCATTAGGTTACCGGGGGGTTCCGGTAACCTCCGGGAACTCCAGTAAAATGCTGATTTCACCCGGAACACTTCCGATGTCCAAACATAGGCTTCCAATATATCAATCTTCATGTCTTGACCATTTTGAGACTCCTCGTCATGTCCGTGATCACATCCGGGACTCCGAACAACCTTCGGTACATCAAAACATATAAACTCATAATGAAATTGTCATCGTAATGTTAAGCGTGCGGACCCTACGGGTTTGAGAACAATGTAGACATGACCGAGACACGTCTCCGGTCAATAACCAATAGCGGAACCTGGATGCTCATATTGGCTCCTACATATTCTATGAAGATCTTTATCGGTCAGACCGCATAACAACATACGTTGTTCCCTTTGTCATCGGTATGTTACTTGCCCGAGATTCGATCGTCGGTATCTTAATACCAATTTCAATCTCGTTACCGGCAAGTCTCTTTACTCGTTCTGCAATACATCATCCCGAAACTAACTAATTTGTTGCAATGCTTGCAAGGCTTAAGTGATGTGCATTACCGAGAGGGCCCAGAGATACCTCTCCGACAATCGGAGTGACAAATCCTAATCTCGAAATACGCCAACCCAACAAGTACCTTCGAAGACACCTATAAAGCACCTTTATAATCACCCAGTTATGTTGTGACGTTTGGTAGCACACAAAGTGTTCCTCCGGTAAATGGGAGTTGCATAATCTCATAGTCATAGGAACATGTATAAGTCATGAAGAAAGCAATAGCAACATATTAAATGATCAAGTGCTAAGCTAACGGAATGGGTCAAGTCAATCACATCATTCTCCTAATGATGTGATCCCGTTAATCAAATGACAACTCATGTCTATGGCTAGGAAACATAACCATCTTTGATCAATGTGCTAGTTAAGTAGAGGCATACTAGTGACACTCTATTTGTTTATGTATTCACACAATTATTATGTTTCCTATTTAATACAATTCTAGTATGAAAAATAAACATTTATCATGATATAAGGAAATAAATAATAACTTTATTATTGCCTCTAGGGCATATTTCCTTCAGTCTCCCACTTGCACTAGAGTCAATAATCTAGATTACACAGTAATGATTCTAACACCCATGGAGCCTTGGTGTTGATCATGTTTTGCTCGTGGAAGAGGCTTAGTCAGCGGGTCTGCAACATGCAGATCCGTATGTATCTTGCAAATTTCTATGTCTCCCACTTGGACTAAATCCCGAATGGAATTGAAGCGTCTCTTGATGTGTTTGGTTCTCTTGTGAAATCTGGATTCCTTCGCCAAGGCAATTGCACCAGTATTGTCACAAAAGATTTTCATTGGACCCGATGCACTAGGTATGACACCTAGATTGGATATGAACTCCTTCATCCAAACTCCTTCATTTGCTGCTTCCGAAGCAGCTATGTACTCCGCTTCACATGTAGATCCCGCCATGACGCTTTGTTTAGAACTGCACCAACTGACAGCTCCACCGTTCAATGTAAACACGTATCCAATTTGCGATTTAGAATCGTCCGGATCAGTGTCAAAGCTTGCATCAACGTAACCATTTACAATGAGCTCTTTGTCACCTCCATATACGAGAAACATATCCTTAGTCCTTTTCAGGTACTTCAGGATGTTCTTGACTGCTGTCCAGTGATCCACTCCTGGATTACTTTGGTACCTCCCTGCTAGACTTATAGCAAGGCACACATCAGGTCTGGTACACAGCATTGCATACATGATAGAGCCTATGGCTGAAGCATAAGGAACATCTTTCATTTTCTCTCTATCTTCTGCGGAGGTCGAACATTGAGTCTTACTCAACTTCACACCTTGTAACACAGGCAAGAACTCTTTCTTTGCTTGATCCATTTTGAACTTCTTCAAAATTTTGTCAAGGTATGTGCTTTGTGAAAGTCCAATTAAGCGTCTTGATCTATCTCTATAGATCTTAATGCCCAATATGTAAGCAGCTTCACCGAGGTCTGTCATTGAAAAACTCTTATTCAAGTATCCCTTTATGCTATCTAGAAATTCTATATCATTTCCAATCAATAATATGTCATCCACATATAATATCAGAAATGCTATAGAGCTCCCACTCACTTTCTTGTAAATACAGGCTTCTCCAAAAGTTTGTACAAAACCAAATGCTTTGATCACACTATCAAAGCATTTATTCCAACTCCGAGAGGCTTGCACCAGTCCATAAATGGATCGCTGGAGTTTGCACCAGTGCATAAATGGATCGCTGGAGTTTGCACACTTTGTTAGCTCCCTTTGGATCGACAAAACCTTCCGGTTGTATCATATACAACTGTTCTTCCAGAAATCCATTCAGGAATGCAGTTTTTACATCCATATGCCAAATTTCATAATCATAAAATGAGGCAATTGCTAACATGATTTGGACAGACTTAAGCATCGCTACGGGTGAGAAGGTCTCATCGTAGTCAATCCCTTGAACTTGTCGAAAAACCTTTCGCAACAAGTCGAGCTTTGTAGACAGTAACATTACCGTCAGCGTCAGTCTTCTTCTTGAAGATCCATTTATTCTCAATTGCTTGCCAATCAACGAGCAAGTCAACCAAAGTCCACACTTTGTTCTCATACATGGATCCCATCTCAGATTTCATGGCTTCTAGCCATTTTGCGGAATCTGGGCTCACCATCGCTTCTTCATAGTTCGTAGGTTCATCATGATCTAGTAGCATGACTTCCAGAATAGGATTACCGTACCACTCTGGTGCGGATCTTACTCTGTTTGGTCTACGAGGTTCGGTAGTAACTTGATCTGAAGTTTCATGATCATTATCATTAGCTTCCTCACTAATTGGTGTATGTGTCGCAGAAACCGGTTTCTGTGATGTACTACTTTCCAATAAGGGAGCAGGTACAGTTATCTCATCAAGTTCTACTTTCCTCCCACTCACTTCTTTCGAGAGAAACTCCTTCTCTAGAAAGGATCCATTCTTAGCAACGAATGTCTTGCCTACGGATCTGTGATAGAAGGTGTACCCAACAGTCTCCTTTGGGTATCCTATGAAGACACATTTCTCCGATTTGGGTTCGAGCTTATTAGGTTGAGGCTTTTTCACATAAGCATCGCAGCCCCAAACTTTCAGAAACGACAACTTTGGTTTCTTGCCAAACCACAGTTCATAAGGCGTCGTCTCAATGGATTTTGATGGTGCCCTATTTAACGTGAATGCGGCCGTCTCTAAAGCATAACCCCAAAACGATAGCGGTAAATCAGTAAGAGACATCATAGATCGCACCATATATAGTAAAGAATGATTACGACGTTTAGACACACCATTACGCTGTGGTGTTCCGGGTGGCGTGAGTTGTGAAACTATTCCGCATTGTTTCAAATGTAGACCAAACTCATAACTCAAATATTCTCCTCCACGATCAGATCATAGAAACTTTATTTTCTTGTTACGATGATTTTCAACTTCACTCTGAAATTCTTTGAACTTTTCAAATGTTTCAGACTTATGCTTCATTAAGTAGATATACCCATATCTGCTTAAATCATGTGTGAAGGTGAGAAAATAACTATATCCGCCACGAGCCTCAACATTCATCGGACCACATACATCTGTATGTATGATTTCCAACAAATCTGTTGCTCTCTCCATAGTACCGGAGAACGGTGCTTTAGTCATCTTGCCCATGAGGCACGGTTCGCAAGTACCAAGTGATTCATAATCAAGTGGTTCTAAAAGTCCATCAGTATAGAGTTTCTTCATGCGCTTTACACTGATATGACCTAAGCGGCAGTGTCACAAATAAGTTGCACTATCATTATCAACTCTGCATCTTTTGGTTTCAACATTATGAATATGTGTATCACTACTATCGAGATTCATCAAAAATAGACCACTCTTCAAGGGTGCATGACCATAAAAGATATTACTCATATAAATAGAACAACCATTATTCTCTGATTTAAATGAATAACTGTCTTGCATCAAACAAGATCCAGGTATAATGTTCATGCTCAACGCTGGCACCAAATAACAAGTATTTAGGTCTAATACTAATCCCGAAGGTAGATGTAGAGGTAGCGTGTCGACCGCGATCACATCGACTTTGGAACCATTTCCCACACGCATCGTCACCTCATCCTTCGCCAGTGTTCGCTTAATTTGTAGTCCCTGTTTCGAGTTGCAAATATTAGCAACGAAATCAGTATCAAATACCCAGGTGCTACTGTGAGCTCTAGTAAGGTACACATCAATAACATGTATATCACATATACCTTTGTTCACCTTGCCATCCTTCTTATCCGCCAAGTACTTGGGGCAGTTCCACTTCTAGTGACCAGTCTGCTTGCAGTAGAAGCACTTAGTTTCAGGCTTAGGTCCAGATTTGGGTTTCTTCTCCTGAGCAGCAACTTGCTTGCTGTTCTTCTTGAAGTTCCCCTTCTTCTTCCCTTTGCCCTTTTTCTTGAAACTAGTGGTCTTGCTGACCATCAACACTTGATGCGCTTTCTTGATTTCTACCTCCGCAACCTTTAGCATTGCAAAGAGCTCAGGAATTGTCTTGTTCATCCCTTGCATATTATAGTTCATCATGAAGCTCTTGTAGCTTGGTGGCAGTGATTGGAGAATTCCGTCAATGACGCTATCATCCGGAAGATTAACTCCCATTTGAATCAAGTGATTATTATACCCAGACATTTTGAGTATATGCTCACTGACAGAACTGTTCTCCTCCATCTTGCAGCTATAGAACTTATTGGAGACTTTATATTTCTCAATCAGGGCATTTGCTTGAAATATTACTTCAACTCCTGGAACATCTCATATGCTCCATGACGTTCAAAACATCGTTGAAGACCCGGTTCTAAGCCGTAAAGCATGGCACACTGAACTATCGAGTAGTCATCAACTTTGCTCTGCCACACGTTCATAACATCTGGTGTTGCTCCAGCAGCAGGCCTGGCACCCAGCGGTGCTTCTAGGACATAATTCTTCTGTGCAGCAATGAGGATAATCCTCAAGTTACGGACCTAGTCCATGTAATTGCTACCATCATCTTTCAACTTTGCTTTCTCAAGGAACGCATTAAAATTCAACGTAACAACAGCACGGGCCATCTATCTACAATCAAACATAAACAAGCAAGATACTATCAGGTACTAAGTTCATGATAAATTTAAGTTCAATTAATCATATTACTTAAGAACTCCCACTTAGAAAGACATACCTCTAATCCTCTAAGTGATCACGTGATCCAAATCAACTAAACCATAACCGATCATCACGTGAAATGGAGTAGTTTTCAATGGTGAACATCACTATGTTGATCATATCTACTATATGATCCACGCTCGACATTTCGGTCTCAGTGTTCCAAGGCCATATCTACATATGCTAGGCTCGTCAAGTTTAACCTGAGTATTCTGCGTGTGCAAAACTGGCTTGCACCCGTTGTAGATGGACGTAGAGCTTATCACACCCGATCATCACGTGGTGTCTGGGCACGACAAACTTTGGCAACGGTGCATACTCAGGGAGAACACTTTTATCTTGAAATTTAGTGAGAGATCATCTTATAATGCTACCGTCAATCAAAGCAAGATAAGATGCATAAAAGATAAACATCACATGCAATCAATATAAGTGATATGATATGGCCATCATCATCTTGTGCTTGTGATCTCCATCTCCGAAGCACCATTATGATCACCATCGTCACCGGTGCGACACCTTGATCTCCATCATAGCATCGTTGTCGTTTCGTCAATCTTATGCTTCTACGACTATCGCTACCGCTTAGTGATAAAGTAAAGCATTACAGGGCGATTGCATTGCATACAATAAAGCGACAACCATATGGCTCCTGCCAGTTGCTAATAACTCGGTTATGAAACATGATCATCTCATACAATAAAATTTAGCATCATGTCTTGACCATATCACATCACAACATGCCCTGCAAAAACAAGTTAGACGTCCTCTAATTTGTTGTTGCAAGTTTTACGTGGCTGCTACGGGCTTAAGCAAGAACCAATCTTACCTACGCATCAAAACCACAACGATAGTTTGTCAAGTTGGTGTTGTTTTAACCTTCGCAAGGACCGGGCGTAGCCACACTCGGTTCAACTAAAGTTGGAGAAACTTACACCCGCCAGCCACCTATGTGCAAAGCACGTCGGTAGAACCAGTCTCGCGTAAGCGTACGCATAATGTCGGTCTGGGCCACTTCATCCAACAATACCGCCGAACCAAAGTATGACATGCTGGTAAGCAGTATGACTTATATCGCCCACAACTCACTTGTGTTCTACTCATGCATATAACATCAACGCATAAAACCTGGCTCTGATACCACTGTTGGGGAACATAGTAATTTCAAAAAAATTCCTACGCACACGCAAGATCATGGTGATGCATAGCAACGAGAGGGGAGAGTGTTGTCCACGTACCCTCGTAGACCGAAAGTGGAAGCGTTAGCACAACGCGATTGATGTAGTCGTACGTCTTCATGGCCCGATCGATCAAGCACCGAAACTACGGCACCTCCGAGTTCTAGCACACGTTCAGCTCGATGACAATCCCCGGACTCCGATCCAGCAGAATGTCGGGGAAGAGTTCCGTCAGCACGACGGCGTGATGATGACCTTGATGTTCTACCGTCGCAGTGCTTCGCCTAAGCAATGCTACAATATTATCGAGGATTATGGTGGAGGGGGGCACCGCACACGGCTAAGAGATCAATGATCAATTGGTGTGTCCATAGGGTGCCCCCTGCCCCTGTATATAAAGGAGCAAGGGGGAGGAGGTGCGGCCAGGCAAGGGGCGCGCGAGGAGGAGTCCTACTCCTACCGGGAGTAGGACTCCCCCCTTTTTTCCATGTTGGACTAGGACTTGGGGGGAAGGAGAGAGAGAGGGGAAAGGAAAGGGGGGGCGCCCCCCTCCTTGTCCAATTCAGACTTGGGGGGAGGGGCGTGCGGCTGCCCCTTGGCCTCCTCTCCTCTTCCTCCACTAGGCCCATTAAGGCCCATTAGGTTACCGGGGGGTCCGGTAACCTCCCGGTACTCCGGTAAAATGCCGATTTCACCCGGAACACTTCTGATGTCCAAACATAGGCTTCCAATATATCAATCTTCATTTCTCGACCATTTTGAGACTCCTCGGCATGTCCGTGATCACATCCGGGACTCCGAACAACCTTCGGTACATCAAAACATATAAACTCATAATGAAACTGTCATCGTAACATTAAGCGTGCGGACCCTACGGGTTCGAGAACAATGTAGACATGGCCGAGACACATCTCCGGTCAATAACCAATAGCAGAACCTAGATGCTCATATTGGCTCCTACATATTCTACAAAGATCTTTATCGGTCAGACCGCATAACAACATACACTGTTCCCTTTGTCATCGGTATGTTACTTGCCTGAGATTCGATCGTCGGTATCTTAATACCTAGTTCAATCTCGTTACTGGCAAGTCTCTTTACTCGTTCTGTAATACATCATCCCGCAACTAACTCATTAGTTGCAACGCTTGCAAGGCTTAAGTGATATGCATTACCGAGAGGGCCCAGAGATACCTCTTCGACAATCGGAGTGACAAATCCTAATCTCGAAATACGCCAACCCAACAAGTACCTTCGGAGACACCTGTAAAGCACCATTATAATCACCCAGTTACGTTGTGACGTTTGGTAGCACATAAAGTGTTCCTCCGGTAAACGGGAGTTGCATAATCTCATAGTCATAGGAACATGTATATAAGTCATGAAGAAAGCAATAGCAACATACTAAACGATCAAGTGCTAAGCTAACGGAATGGGTCAAGTCAATCACATCATTCTCCTAATGATGTGATCCCGTTAATCAAATGATAACTCATGTCTATGGCTAGGAAACATAACCATCTTTGATCAATGAGCTAGTTAAGTAGAGGCATACTAGTGACACTCTGTTTGTCTATGTATTCACACAAGTATTATGTTTCCGGTTTAATACAATTCTAGCATGAATAATAAACATTTATCACGATATAAGAAAATAAATAATAACTTTATTATTGCCTCTAGGGCATATTTCCTTCAGCATCATCCCTTCCTCTTCGGGGAAAACCAACGCAGTGCTCAAGAGGTAGCATAATCCTGTTTTGGAAGTCATGTTACTAGACCATGATGAACGTACGAACTATGAGGAAGCGATGATGAACCCAGATTTCGATAAATGGCTTGAGGCCATGAAATCTGAGATATGATCCATGTATGAGAAAAAAGTGTGGACTTTGATGGACTTGCCTGATGATCGGCAAGCCATTGAGAATAAATGGATCTTTAAGAGGAAGACGGACGCTGATGGTAGTGTTACGATCTACAAAGCTCGACTTGTCACAAAAGGTTTTTTGACGAGTTCAAGGTGTTGACTACGATGGGATTTTCTCACTCGTAGTGATGCTAAAGTCTGTCTGAATCATGTTAGCAATTACCACATTTTATGAAATCTAGCAAATGGATGTCAAAACTGCATTCCTTAATGGATTTCTTAAAGAAGAGTTGTATATGATGCAACCAGAAGGTTTCATCGATCCTAAAGGTGCTAACAAAGTGTGCAAACTCCAGTGATTCATCTATGGACTTGAGCAAGCATCTCAGAGTTGGAATATATGCTTTGATAAGGTGATCAAAGCATATGGTTTTATACAAACTTATGGTAAAGCCTGTATTTACAAGAAAGTGAGTGGGAGCTCTATAGCATTTTTGATATTATATGTGGATGACATATTATTGATTGGAAATGATATAGAATTTCTGGATAGCATAAAAGGATACTTGAATAAGAATTTTTCAATGAAAGACCTCGGTGAAGCTACTTATATATTGGGCATCAAGATCTATAGGGATAGATCGAGACGCTTAATAAGACTTTCACAAAGCACATACCTTGACAAGATTTTGAAGAATTTAAAATAGATCAGTCAAAGAAAGGGTTCTTGCCTGTGTTGCAAGGTGTAAAGTTGAGTAAGACTCAAAGCCCGACCACGGCAGAAGATAGAGAGAGAATGAAAGTCATTCCCTATGCCTCAGCCATAGGTCCTATAAAGTATGCCATGTTGTGTACCATACCTATTTTATACCTTGCCATGAGTTTGGCAAGGGAGTACAATAGTGATCTAGGAGTGGATCACTGGACAGCGGTCGAAATTATCCTTAGAGGACTAAGGAAATATTTCTCAGTTATGGAAGTGATAAAGAGTTCATCGTAAAGAGTTACATCGATGCAAGCTTTTAAACCGATCCAGATGACTCTGAGTCTCAATCTGGATACATATTGAAAGTGGGAGAAATTAGCTAGAGTAGCTCCATGCATAGAAATTTGCAAAATACATACGGATCTGAATGTGACAGACCCGTTGATTAAACCTCTCTCACAAGCAAAACATGATCACACCTTAGTACTCTTTGGGTGTTAATCACATGGCAATGTGAATTAGATTACTGACTCTAGTAAAACCTTTGGGTGTTAGTCACATAGCGATGTGAACTATGGGTGTTAATCACATGGTGATGTGAACTATTGGTGTTAAATCACATGGCGATGTGAACTAGATTATTGACTCTAGTGCAAGTGGGAGACTGAAGGAAATATGCCCTGGACGCAATAATAAAGTTGTTATTTATATTTCCTTATATCATGATAAATGTTTATTATTCATGCTAGAATTGTATTAACCGTAAACTTGATACACGTGTGAATACATAGACCAAACAAGTCTCCCTAGTATGCCTCTACTTGAGTAGCTCGTTAATCAAAGATGGTTAAGTTTCCTAACCATAGACATGTGTTGTCATTTGATGAACGGGATCACATCATTAATAGAATGATGTGATGGACAAGACCCATCCGTTAGCTTAGCATAATGATCGTTGAGTTTTATTGCTATTTCTTTCTTCATGACTTATACATATTCCTCTGACTATGAGATTATGCAACTCCCGAATACTGGAGGAACACCTTGTGCGCTATCAAACATCATAACGTAACTGGGTGATTAATAAGATGCTCTACAGGTGTCTCCGAAGGTGTTCGTTGGGTTGGCATAGATCGAAATTACGATTTGTCACTCTGAGTATCAGAGAGGTATCTCTGGGCCCTCTCGGTAATGCACATCACTATAAGCCTTGCAAGCAATGTGACTAATGAGTTAGTTGTGGAATGATGCATTACAGAATGAGTAAAGAGACTTGCCGGTAATGAGATTGAACTAGGTATGATGATACCGACGATCGAATGTCGGGCAAGTAACATACCGCTGACAAAGGGAATAAAGTATGTTGTTTTACGGTTTGACCGATAAAGATCTTCGTAGAATATGTGGGAACCAATATGAGCATCCAGGTTCCGCTATTGGTTATTGATCAGAGATGTGTCTTGATCATGTCTGCATAGTTCTTGAACTCGTAGGATCCGCGTGCTTAACATTCAATGACGATTTGTATTATGAGTTATGTGTTTTGGTGACCGAAGTTTGTTCGGAGTCCCAGATGAGATCGCGGACATGACGAGGAGTCTCGAAATTGGTCGAGAGGTAAAGATTGATATATTGGAAGGTAGTATTCGGACACGGGGAAGGGTTCCGGAGTGTATCGGGTACATACCGGTGTACCGGAGGGGTTACCGGAACCCCCCAATGGAAAATATGGGCCATAGGAGGGAGGCTAACCAGCACATAAGGGGCTGGTGCGCCCCCCACAAGGGAGGAGGCCGAATTGGTTTAGGGAAGGGGGTGCCACCCCCCTTTCCTTCTCCTACTCCTTCCTTTTCCCTCCGCTGAAGAAAGGAAAGGGGGGGCGAATCCTACTAGGACTCCTAGTCCTAGTAGGACTCCCCCCATGGCACACCCCTCTTGACCGGCCACCCCATCCTCCCCTCCTTTATATACAGGGGCGGGGGCACCCCAAAGGCACATCAATTGTTCTCTTAGCCGTGTGCAGTGGCCCCCTCCACGGTTTAATCCTCCGGTCATAGTGTCATAGTGCTTAGGAGAAGCCCTACACAGATCACATCACCATCACCGTCACCATGCTGTCGTGTTGACGGAACTCTCCCTCAACCCTCTACTGGATCAAGAGTTCGAGGGACGCCATCAAGCTGAACGTGTGCTGAACTCGGAGGTGTCGTACATTCGGTACTAGATCGGTTGGATCGTGAAGACGTTCGACTACATCAACCGTGTTAACCTAACGCTTCCGCTTTCGGTCTACGATGGTACGTGGACACACTCTCCCCCTCTCATTGCCATGCATCTCCTAGATAGATCTTGCGTGTTCATAGGATTTTTTTTGAAATTGCATGCTACGTTCCCCAACACTTTGACCCATTGGTATGATCATGTCTCGCCTTATTATTGTATAAATTCACTATGTATCATGCTTTTGTTATTCCTAACACAAGGATGGGTGTATCCATGTTCATTGTTTGTAAATGTTTTAGTTGAGCATAGATCAACATGTGGGATACAACTAGAGGTTTTTTGATAAGATTGATGTATCCGTCTTCTCACTTTGAGAGGGGGTGTAGATTCTTGTGGAACCCACAATAATGGTGTCGGTGTTGTCATCGTCGCATTGGAAATTTGGCCATGTGGGAAGAATGATCTAATGCCCTATATATATGGAAGAGAGAACCCCCACTAGGATTTTTTTTATTTTTGATATAGCAAATTAGTATAGTGCTACATTTTCTCTTGTGATAACCGTTGGTTTACTTGTTGGGCCATACCTTTCTTTTCTCAAGGCAAGGATGGTAACATATGAACACAATATGCGCATGTTTCTTGGTTTACTAAATTTTCATAACGGAATCTCCGAATTTGTAAGCCTCATCAAGACAATTTTTTTGGCAAATTCTTGAGAAGGATAAACATGGGGAGCACATGAAGGTCTATTAGTGGATAATTCAGATAAGGTATCACAACCGAATTGCCTGGCTAGATGAATATATACAAATATGCAAGTGTGCCTCCCCAAAATATTATGAATGTGGCCACTCTATACATATTCCTAGCATTGATGTATGATGTGTACATGTCTGTACAATATTTAAATATAAATATGGGATAAATGGTGTTCTACTTTCTTCCATAAAGAGCTTATATGGAAGTTATATTTATGATGGTTCTTAGATCTATAACAAAAGGGCCTTGTAGGAGTGTTTTTAATATAACTAATACATGTTGGAATAATAATTGAATAGTCATAACAAAAATCCAAACTTGGAAAGGTTTTCATACGTAGATTCAACTCACGAGTGAAACTTGAGTGGTATTATATGCCACTATTACCATTGCAAAATATTATGCTAATGTATCATATATCTCATATTGTATTGCAAAGGGAGAAGTACCAGCCATTAGTAAAGGACCAATCATGGTATGTCATAAGAAACAGTATAACACTATGGGCATGGTGGATAATAAGCAAAATGTCAAGGTAAAGGAAGAGGATGAGGAAGATATGAATACAAAAGTGAAAAGGAAGCAAAATAAAGATGAAGGTGATAAGAAAATAGAGGAGAAGCAAAATTCCTCGAAGAGGAAGATGGCTAAGTACAAGGAGGAGAAAGAAAAGAAATCAAGAGTTGTTGATAAGAAGGATGATAAGGAGAAGGAGAGGGAGAGGGAGGATCAGAGGAAATAAAAGGTAAATGAGAAGAATGTGAAGTCGCATAAGGAAAGAAAGGAGGAGAATGAGAATGAGAAAGAAGAGCAGGAGCAGCAAGAAATTCAAAAGGAGAAAGAGGAGGAATAAAAGGAGATAAATGAGCAGAAGGGAAGGAAGGAGATTGATAAAGAGGAAGAGGGGTGAAAGAAGAGGCATGAGAAAGACCAGGATGGCAAAAAAATCGCCCACTTCTTTAGGGCATTGACATCCCATTCATTTATGGGCATGTGGCAAGTTTTCTTGATCACCAACAAACAAAAAAGACTAACTCATTTTAGCCATTCCATTTTTAACTACCATATTTGCATGATTGCTGCGAAGGTTATATTTTCCATTGTGGTTCAGTTTTAGAAATTGTGCTCTCTAATTGTATAGATTTAAAATGATAGATATATCTATTTCACCCAATAGATTCTTAGTTCAATTAGTGATTGATATGTTTCAAACATGGACTATACAATGTTTTCTGCCGTTGAGAAGGATAAACAAGATAACATATCCAAAATATAAACTACTTCATGAATGTTGATATTTTTCTGTAGATTATAAATAAAAGAGACATATGTAACATTTCCGCAAAATATAATGTCAATTGAGCGATGAATGATAGCTTGGAAATAATTAGTACATGTAGTACTTTATTTATTGGTATGAGATGGCTTGATTTTGTAAAATGATTCTTATATTCTTGTTATCGTGCTAATGTTTGTCTATGTGCACATCAAACTGTAAGAGGAATCAGAGCATCGTCCACCCAAGAAGTCCAAGGCTAAGGTGATATGGTCGCCATCTGGTGATTCATCTTCTAAGGCAGCAGCATCAAGTGATAATTTGGCAGGTAATTAAGAATAGCAGTACAATGGATTGATTTCATATTAGCTATTGTGTTGGCTGAATGTTGTCAAAGATTCCTAGGCTCTTGTTATCTACCTAACCTATATGCACATCCATTGTAAGCAGAGTTGGCCAGTCGTCCATCCAAAGAATACAAGGTTGAGGGCAAAAGCTCTGATGCTCCCTTAATTGTTTATACCAGGTATGTTGCTTCAGCATCTAAAAGAGTTCCCCTCAAAAAAGCGTCTGAAGGAGCAGCGTCAGGTGAAAATTTGGATAGTATCTAAGAAGCCTCGGATGGAGAATCGAATTCAAAATGAGTAGTCCTACTTGTTTTACGCACACACACACATATATATTGGCTTAAGATGGCTTAGATGTTGTGTTAGTCTTGGCTCTGCTAGCTAGATATCACTACTAGGGAAAAGGCTAGCAGCAGCGCGGGTTTTAGGCCTATCAGCAGCGCGGGTGCCCGCGCTACCAATAAGGCGCTACAGCTAACTCTTAGTAGTAGCGCTATCTGTACCCGCGCTACTACTATTGACTATAGCAGCAGCGCTTTTCAGGAACGCGCTGCTATTAGTTAGTTGTAGCGATTTCCTGGTCCCGTGCTACTGTTATATCTTTCACCATTTCCCCACTCCAGCTTCGATAAACTGCAATTTCCAGATACTAGGTACTACTAGATATCAATTTCATAAAGCATTATAGGTACTAGGTAGTACTCCCTCGGTTCGAAATTACTCGTCGTGGTTTTAGTTCAAATTTGAACTCAAACCACGACGAGTAATTTCGAACCGAGGGAGTACTAGATAACAATTTCATATATACTCAACATGCATCCTCCGTTGGGGAACGTAGTAATTTCAAAAAAATTCCTACGCACACGTAAGATTATGGTGATGCATAGCAACGATAGGGGAGAGTGTTGTCTACGTACCCTCGTAGACCGAAGCGGAAGCATTGACGCAACGTAGAGGAAGTAGTCGTACGTCTTCCCGATCCGACCGATCCAAGCACCATTACTCCGGCACCTCCGAGTTCTTGGCACATGTTCAGCTCGATGACGATCCCCGGGCTCCGATCCAGCAAAGCGTCGGGGAGGAGTTCCGTCAGCACGACGGCGTGGTGACGATCTTGATGTTCTACCGTCGCAGGGCTTCGCCTAAGCACCGCTACAATATGACCGAGGTGGAATATGGTGGAGGGGGGCACCGCACACGGCTAAGGAACGATCACGAAGATCAACTTGTGTGTTCTAGGGTGCCCCCTTGCCCCCGTATATAAAGGAGTGGAGGAGGGGAGGGCTGGCCCTCTCTATGGCGCGCCCTAGGGGAGTCCTACTCCCACCGGGAGTAGGATTCCCCTTTCCTGGTCCAACTAGGAGTCCTTCCATGTAGTAGGAGTAGGAGATAAGGAAGGGGAAGGGAGAAGGGAAGGAAGGAGGGGGCGCAGCCCCTCCCCCTAGTCCAATTCGGACTAGGCCTTGGGGGGGCGCGGCCTGCCCTAGGCAGCCCCTCTCTCTTTCCCGTATGGCCCAATAAGGCCCAATACTTCTCCTGGCGAATTCCCGTAACTCTCCGGTACTCCGAAAATACCCGAACCACTCGGAACCTTTCCGATGTCCGAATATAGTCGTCCAATATATCGATCTTTATGTCTCGACCATTTCGAGACTCCTCGTCAGGTCCCCGATCTCATCCGGGACTCCGAACTCCTTCGGTACATCAAAACTCATAAACTCATTATATAACTGTCATCGAAACCTTAAGCGTGCGGACCCTACGGTTCGAGAACAATGTAGACATGACCGAGACACGTCTCCAGTCAATAACCAATAGCGGGACCTGGATGCCCATATTGGCTCGTACATATTCTACGAAGATCTTTATCGGTCAGAGCACATAACAACATACGTTGTTCCCTTTGTCATCGGTATGTTACTTGCCCGAGATTCGATCGTCGGTATCTCAATACCTAGTTCAATCTTGTTACCGGCAAGTCTCTTTACTCGTTCCGTAATACATCATCTCATAACTAACTCATTAGTTGCAATGCTTGCAAGGCTTATGTGATATGCATTACCGAGAGGGAGATACCTCTCCGACAATCGGAGTGACAAATCCTAATCTCAAAATACGCCAACCCAACAAGTACCTTCGGAGACACCTGTAGAGCACCTTTATAATCACCCAGTTATGTTGTGACGTTTGGTAGCACACAAAGTGTTCCTCCGGTAAACGGGAGTTGCATAATCTCATAGTCATAGGAACATGTATAAGTCATGAAGAAAGCAATAGCAACAAACTAAACGATCAAGTGCTAAGCTAACGGAATGGGTCAAGTCAATCAGATCATTCATCTAATGATGTGATCCCATTAATCAAATAACAACTCTTTGTCTATGGTTAGGAAACATAACCATCTTTGATTAATGAGCTAGTCAAGTAGAGGCATACTAGTGACACTCTGTTTGTCTATGTATTCACACAAGTATTATGTTTCCGGTTAATACAATTCTAGCATGAATAATAAACATTTATCATGATATAAGGAAATAAATAATAACTTTATTATTGCCTCTAGGGCATATTTCCTTCATCCTCAAGCAGTACAAGGTGACATCGACGACAATCATCATATTTACTTTTAGATGATATCGACGACGATCATCATATGTAGTTCTACATGATATCGGCGACGATCATCATATGTAGTTCTAGATGATATAGCCACACACACATATGTAGTTCTAGATGATATCAACGACGATCATCATCCTCAAGCCTGGGCGGTGGGTGTTCCTGCTAGTAATTAGGATGGCATGTCCAACACGAAGATTCTTGCCAACGAGGAATCTCTTCCACCCAACCGAGTTCAAGTGTGTGCGGCCATCTGTGTCCATGCGGTAAGTACAGGTGGTGACGGAGCCCCTTGCGGTAAGGCGTAGTCCAACTGAGCCTTCTTCATCAGGCTCGATACCACAACTCACAGATAGGTTCTTTGGCAATCTCTGAATAAGAAAAACATATCAATTAATAAATAGCCTCACACATACTCTTGCAAATATATTTCTATTAAGTCTAGATTTCTACACTATCAAAAGACACGGTACTACGCATTTGTACTAATTAATCATGAATTCTACTAATAAATATATATGGATTATCTACACTATTAATAGTTCCTTGGATTCTACACTAATAAGCATGTGATCAGACTCTACACTAAAGTATATCATTGACTAGATTCCACAAAGCATATCATTGGACTCTACACTAAGCATATCATCGAATTCACTAAGCATATAATCGGATAATTTGCATTTGTAAGTATAACAATAAAGCATATATATATCATCAAATTACTACATGCAGTACGTATAACATACCATTTCATGTCGATCGACCATGGTACTTGTCAGGCGGGTCACGAATGGCACCCTGACAAAGTCATCACGTGGCGGAATTATGTCCCATAGGTTGCACACCTCCTCCTCGCTCAGCCTCATTCTTTGAGCTATGATGGCTTCATGAAGTGGGTTCTCATCATCTTCATTGAGTGGGTCCTTATTATTTTCATCATCTTCATCATCTTCCACCAGGTTGATATAAATGATAACCAGCTTGGGTCTTTCTGCTCTGAAGGAGAATCTGATCAACTCACCACCAGTAAGACGCATGCGAGCGAGGAAACGGGCACATCCATCTCCTCCAATCTGCGACATA
Organism: Triticum dicoccoides; assembly: GCF_002162155.2. NCBI lineage: Eukaryota > Viridiplantae > Streptophyta > Magnoliopsida > Poales > Poaceae > Triticum > Triticum dicoccoides. Next base: position 718,884,882 of record NC_041382.1, on the reverse strand, counting down.
TTGTGTCCTTTCTCGACCTCCATAGTGTACGTCCCCCCAGGAGCCTCAAATGTCACAGTGTCTCCTGTCAGCTTGTTGAATTTCAACCTCACATTGCATGGGACGATCTGTGTAAGAAAAGCAAAATGACACAATGCAGTAATGCCAACACTAAAAATAAAATAGTTGTTACATTTCATCTAATTTCTTACCGCCGCATGACGAAAACTCAAATGGAAGTAGATGTTGAACAGCTTGCCAGTTGCAAGGCTGCTGGCGCACCTTGACTTGCACAGTCGACATAGTGGTGCTGGTGGTGGCGCCATTTTCCTAAAGCAATATGAGCAAAGGATTAACGATTCACTTCACAGGAAAGAAAAACAGTAGCATGCGATATTTTTGGTTCTTCCGCGAGAAACAATTTTATGGACAATTATAATCCTAATTTGGCCCCTATTGCCTAAGATAATTGTTTAAACAAACAAGTGGCAAATTTAACTAAATTGGCACCTACATTTTTCCAAAAAATAACTTATTACAAAAAAACTAAATCGAGCATACTAAATCAACTAAATCAACTAGCATACTAAATCAACTAGCATACTAAATCCACTAGCATACTAAATCCACTAGCATACTAAATCAACTAAATCAAAATGTTCTAAATCAACTAGCCTACTAAATCAACTAAATCAACTAGCCTACTAAATAAACTAAATCAAAATGTTCTAAATCAACTAAATCAACTAGCCTACTAAATCAACTGAATCATATCAACTAAATCAAAATGTTACATATGAAATCCTACTAAATCAAAATGTATCAGGGAGGAGGGACAAGGAGGGGCGACTCGAGGAGGGAGAAGATAGTAGGACGGAGGAGGAAGGCGGAGCGAGGAGGGGCCGACCGGCGGCGAGTGGAGGGAGGACGGATCGAGGAGGAAGGCGGAGCGAGGAGGGGCCGGCCAGCGGCGAGTGGAGGGAGGACGGAGGAGGAGGCCGGTACCGAGTCCAGCGAGGAGGATGAGGCGACAGCGGCGCAAATCGGGGGAGGGGCGACGGGGGATGACCGGCGGCGCGGGGGGTGAGGAGGAGACCGAGTGAGTATGTGTGAGTGTGACCTGTGGATGAGGCTAGTGAGTGGGGGGAGATGGAATGGCATAGCAGTGGCGCACTATAGGGAAATGCGCTACTGCTAAACGACCTATCAGTAGTGCCTTTCGGCGTGGACGCGCTACTGCAATGTGTCAGTATGTAAAAATAGACATAGGCATAAAAATACATTGATCATCAATGGTCTTTTTGTGTACAATCTGATTTGTCAATAGGAATCCTCGCCGGTTGGTTTAAGAACTGGCAAGGATTCCTATTGCGGCCACAGATCCTACACATAGAGTTCAATGAAGACCAAGTGCTTGTGAAAGTTGTAGAAGAAACATATTTAAGGTGGGTAAAAGGCATAGTAAACACAATCAATTTCCAATGTTCAACAAGAGAAATAGTGAAAACCAACCTCACAGAGGTAAAACTTATTTTCTTCCTTCCTTCCTTCCTTGCTCCTGTAAGCGTGCTCTTCTATTATACTGCTAGTACTAATTCGAACAAACTTGAAGTGAACTATCTTGATATAAGTCTGCATCTCTTTATACTAGTTGTAATCTAGTTTACGGGAAGGCTGGGATAAACGTTGCACCAAAAAAAGGCTCACGTCCCACTTTATATATAAAGCAATGATGATGCAAATCAAGCCATACAACACGAACCGGCAATATACGCACACAAGGCTAGATACAAGGATGTTAAGGACAACTACACAACCCCGAAAACTCGAAGCACACTACACGAGGAAGCAACTTGGAGACGTCGGAGCTCTCAACCGTGAACGAGTCACCGCGAAGAGATGAAGTCGTGCACGACGAGCCGTGTACTTCAAGGGCGCGCCATCAAGAAGGGCAAGACATTGGAGCGCCGCCACCGCCTGATCCAAGGATTAAGGTTTCCCTCGAAGCAACATGAAGGACGAAGAGTAGCCACGACAATGCCTTCAACAAGGAAATGACGCCCATAGCCGTTGCCTCCGTCGTCCTGGTAGAGCCAGAGCAGGCTTCCACCCTGGCAAGCACTTCTCCTTCAAAACATAGTACAACAGGCTATGGCTCCTGCGCCAACGCCACCGACCACCGGACTCTGGCTACCACGCCGCCCACATGGCCAAGTCACCTAGTCAATACCCGAGCCGCGAGCTCTGCCCCTAAGCACCGCAGCTCCCACCACCAAGGCCGCCGCCCCGACATCCATAGCTCAAACTTCACCCTTGCCCCACGCTTGCAACCAAGATGACAAAAGAGACGGCCGGGAAGGCACCACCTTCCCAACCCCTGGACAACGCCCAAGACCACACTCACCCCCGGTCTAGCCATCTCTAGCCTCCACCACCCCACCTTGCGCCTCCGGGCAAAGGAGAGCTCCCCAGTAGCGCACCACCACTAGACAGGAGGCAAGGATGATGTCAAGGCACCCCTGCCGATAGAACATCCCTCAACGATGGGCGAAATTGGAAAAGTCTAGCCCTTTGGGCACCCTGCACACGCCTATCTTGGGGATGGAGCGGACCCGCTCTCAGATCGACACCGCCACCGAAGACCGCGCCATCCACCACCGCTACATCTGTCGTGAGCAGCAGGTGTCGCAACTCCCTCGACGAGGGCGGCCACGAAGGCAGCAGCGGCCTTGCTGCACCCAGATATGTGTCGACAGCCTCGGCCGCCGCAGCCCCGCCCCCGCCACATACCTGGGCTCCTCGACGCCGCTGGCTCCTGCCCGACGCCCACTAAGATCCGACGCCTCATCACGGCGCCGACGCACGCAGATTGGGCGAGGTCCGCTGTGCTGCCGCCACCAGCCACGAGGTTGGGAGAGTTGGGCGGGGATTGCGCAGGGGTCCGCTCCGCAGCCACCTTCCTTGGAGGCTGTCCGGACTTTACAGGTGGCGCC
>NC_041382.1:718879982-718881528 GCF_002162155.2 Triticum dicoccoides | reverse complement strand
GAGAATTACTATTACAATCCCAGGATAAACGTCGCAGAGGCGTCCAGTAACTCAAAGGGAGAAGGAAGACGCCATGGAGAAGACGCGGAGGTTCAAATCCGAGAGGCCCTCCACCGTCAAGGAAATGAAGCTCACCGATGTCTAAGCCTCGTACTTCATGGTAACTACCGTCTTCCTCCTGAGTCACAATGCACATGTTCAAAGCCAAGCATTTAGTATCCCTTTCTTTTTACTCCCTGTATTACTTGTTGACAATACTCATATGTACAACTATTTGACTCCATTGCTCGCTTACTGATCGACTTGGGACACTTTAGATCATCCTAAACATGTTCATCGAAAATTTCCTCCCGAAGGACAGCAGGTAGATGATGCTGTGGGACCCGCAGGCGAAGCCATGGAAGGTGCGGGACGAGTACACCAGCGGCGTGTGCCCCCATGCGGCATTCAATACCGGGTGGGGCGTGCTCGTCATGGAGAACAACCTGGAGAGGTGGGACGTGTGCGTCTTCGAGCTCCTGGGCCATGACTACAACATCAAGCTGCACATCTACAGGGCCGTGCCGGAGATGACCCCTGCGTCATCGCCACAAACCCAGTCACAGACGAGTGATTGTGTGCCTGAAAGTGGCAGACATGTTATATTGTCGTTGTCAAAACATAACGTTTGGAATTATGTGTTTCCGTTTGTTCGCCGTGACCTAGGGTTTTTCCCTTGCCCCGAATTCCCTTTTATATGTATATATATGTAATCCCGAAATATTTGAAAGTTCCATCCAGCCGCCGGGCCGCCGCCCCAACCCATCTAAATCTCATCGAGATCTTCTCCCGTCCTCACAACCAACGAACCTCCATCTAAATCCACATCCAGATCTTCTCCCGTCCTCTCCTTCGAATTTGAATCGATCAAACACCCCTTGGAGAGGCCTGTATTCTGATCCATCGAGATCGCGATTGGTTCACTGCTACGCGCTTGGTAAGCCCTACTACGGTATATCTGATCTATGCTAGATCAACAAAATCTTTAGCTTTTCAATCACCTTGGCGTTCTACAAATCCATGGTGTGCATCGTGATTTTGTTCTTTCCACCCCAAGAAATGGTGTTCGTTGTTCCTACATGATTTAGTTCAGCGTAGATTCAACTTGTGGGATATAATTACAGGTTTTACCGGTTGACAAGATTGAATTCCTTCTTCTCTCGCCCTGGGCGTATATTCCTAATGATGCATTCGGTTTTATGCTACCTCTTCTCCAGTGATAGTCGTTGTGTTGCTAGTTAGGCCATACTTTTCTTGTCTCAAGACAAGGATGGTGCAAATTTGAATCATCCATATATGCATGCTCTTGATTTCCTGAATTTGCACAAGAATGGTCGAATTTGTAAATCTCTTCAAGAAAAATAAATGTGTTAATTTGGCAAATACTCTAAAAGGATAAAAAAAAGGGGGACCACTGTTAATGGATAGATCAGACAGGGTATCAAAACCGCATTACCTAGCGACATGGATATATACAGATATACAAGTATGCCGCGACACAAAATTA
>NC_041382.1:718829220-718879733 GCF_002162155.2 Triticum dicoccoides | reverse complement strand
ATATGTATGTATGTATACTTGTGTGCACTGGTGAAGCATCGTTAGGGCAAAAGTGTGTCGTTGCCCGCCTCAGCCTTTCTAGATACACCCAGCACAACCTCACCTCGCCCTGCTCAGCAAGAGGTGGGGCGGAGGTCTAGCCGAAAAGATTAGCTTAGTAGAAGCGTGAAGTAGTGCCAAGGGCGACCCATCTCTCGTGCCGTGGCGGCGTGGCCACAGCCATGCCCAGGCAGCGGCGAGCGACTTTTTTATTCTCCTGTGAGGTCAGCCACCATGTATTTTCTTTGTAGCTCCGCCACTGCTTGTGTGTCCAACATTCAAATATAAATATGGGATACATTTTGTTCTTTTTCCATCCCTCAAGAGCTTATATAGTAATTATATTTATGTTGATTGTTAGTTTTATAACAAAGGAGTCTGTAGGAGTGTTCTTGAAAATAAGTAATGCAGTTGGGAATATCCAATGCAAACAAACTTGTGTTTTATGTAGATTCAGCTCTCGAGTAAAACTTGAGTATATATATACATCATTGTTACCTTCGCCAAAAGTGTTATACTAATATATGCATATATTTCTCCAATGGTATTGCAGAGACAGAAGTGTGTGGCATATGTAAAGGTCCAATCATGGTACACCATCAAAAGCAATATAGCACTATGGGTATGATAGATGATAAGCAGAATGTGAAAGTGAAAGAAGAGGGTGGTGAAAATACGAATGCGAAAGAGAAAAAGAAACAAAGCAAAGAAGAAGGTGATAAGAAAAAGGAGGTGAAGAAGATGACTAAGTATAAGGAGAAGAAAGAGAGAACGAGGGGTAATGACAAGGATAATGAGAAGGAGGAGGATCAGAGGAAAAGGAAAGAAAATGAGAAGAAGATGAGGGCACATAAGGAAAGAGAGAAGAAGGAGAATGATAAAGAGGAGGAGTTGAAGGAGCAGAATGACACAAAAAATTGCCCACAGTTCTTTAGGTTCCTAATGACCAGTTCATCTATGGAACAAGAGGTAAGTTTTCTTGATTCATAACAGAAATTAAGGAGACTAACCCATTTTTGGTCCTCCATTTTTATGTATCGTATTTTCATGATTGTTGTGAAGGTTCTCTTTCCGTTTGCTGTCCACTTTAGGAATGGTGCTTACTAATTTGACAAAGTTAAAATGGTACATATTTCATCAGAATTTTTGTTCGATTAGTCATTGATATTTTTCAAATATGGACTATACTATGTGGTCTGACTTTGAAAAGGAATAAAAGAGAGATAACATATCCGCAACATATATGAGTATGTCATCCAATATATAAACTAGTTCATCAAAGTTGATTTTATTCGTATTTATAGTTTTGTAGATTGTAAAGAAAAGAGACACATGTAAATTTTTCCCCAAAATATAATGCCAAGTGAGAGTGACCGAGACAATATATGCTTGTTTGGATAGGGGCTTGGACCCAAGCCTTGAATTCGTTTAGACTGATTATTTACACCATTAACTATTACCAAACTCTTGAAATCAATCTCCAACACTACTATCAAACATGTCACTACTAAAGGGGCAGAACTGATCGCTTTTGATGGGTGCCAGGATCAGCACTAATCTGTTGTCTGTGGAGACTCATCCATCACTCATGGGATAGAGCCCATCAGTGGAGTGCCTATGTTTTAAATAGCGGGCTATGGCATTTAGCGGCAACCCTTAAAAACAGCTATAGCGGAGCTATAGCGGCAAATTGTACGTGAAATCATTTAGCGGCAACACCCTCAAACAGCTATAGCGGAGCTATAGCGGGGCTATAGCCGGCTATTTAAAACTATGTAAGACACGGACAGTCGCTCGTCACTGACCATGTCAGCACTCTGACGTATATATGACCGTCCTTATGTGGTGACAAGTTAAATGCTATGTATTCATAGCATGCAGCACATATCATTTTTCACTATAACAAACATTTCATATATTCAGAACATTTGCTTGAAAGATTCTGAAAAACTGCATCATCACATAGACAGAAACTCATTACACATTCATCTGAACATAAAATCCATCGGCCATTTGTAAGACATAGCACACAACCTTTTTATATTATTTTTTAGTTTTGGCTTGTGCTCGACATACTTAGTCATTGATTTATATGATAACATATGTTGCAGACAATTCCCGAAGACTGCCACAAATACTTGGAAGAGTGTACAGGAACAGTTTCACTGAGAGGTCCAAGCGGAAATTTATGGCCCGTAGAGCTGGCTAAAATCTCCGGGGAGCTATGCTTTGCACGTGGATGGAAGGAGTTCCTCTGCGACCATCGCATCGTGTATGGCTACCTGCTGGTTTTCCGTTACGATGGGAACTCACAGTTCTCAGTCACGGTATTCTTGCCATCATCCTGCGAGGCACCGTATGCGTTTCTAGCCCAGCCGCAGCGCATGGGCGCCACCGCTGTGGCAGCAAAGGATGAGAATGGGCACACGGGCACCAATGCAGATGGTACTGCCCCGCAAGAAGAAGACTCTCACATTGGCACAGGTGCAGATGGTACTCCACAAAATGAAGGAGAAGAAGAAGATGCTTCAGAAGAATATGAAGGGAGCGACAACATGAGTGTCGATGCTGACGGCGCTGGTCCACAAAAGGAAGAAGAAGATGCATTATCAGAGAATCCGGATAATGAGGAAGAAAGTGAATGGCGCAGCGCACCATCGCAGCAACAGAAGGAGGATCAAGACAAGATCGACAATGGTTTTGTGGTCGGGAAGAGGACTAGGTTCAGGAAGGTTGATGATATCATGACAGAAGTGGTCCGATCCAAGAAGTCCAAGGCTAAGGAAGGGAAAAGACATGAAGCTCAATCTAGTGATTCGAAGTCTGAAGGAGAAGCATTAGGTGACAGTTTAGAAAGTAATTAAGAAGAACCCTCCCACACTGATCGATTGATTTCAAAATTATTAGTACCACTTCTACTTTTTACATATATGTTGGTTTGAAATGGTTTAATGTTGTCAAATGATTCTTATGATGGTTTTATCGAGCTAATTGTGACTGTGTGCACATCAATTAAAAGCAGAATCGGGGCTTCGTCCACCCAGGAAGTCCAAGGCTACTCAGGAGAAAAGGCCTGAAGCTCCATCAGGTGATAGTTTGGCAGGTAACCAAGAATAACCCTCCGATGGATGATTGATTTCAAAATAATTGATAGTACTACTTTTTACATACATATTGGTGTGAGATGGCTTGGTGTTGTAAAATGATTTATGTGCTCTTGTTATCGAGCTAACATGTACATGTGTGCACATCGATGTAAGCAGAATTGGTCCATTGTTCACCCAAGAAGTCCAAGGCTGAGGGGAAAAGGTCTACTGCTTTAGCTTCTAAAGGAGCAGCATCATGTGACAGATTGAAAGGTAATTAAGAGGAAGCCTCTGATCGAGAATCGGTTTCAAAATAAGTAGAATTTTTCTTGCAGGTAAAAAAGTATTACTTGTTTCACACACATGTATTAGTTTGGGATGGCTTAAATGTGTGTCAGTTTTCATTCTGCTATCTAGATAGCAATGGTCTTGTACCGTAAAATGATTCCTATATAAGCATTAGGTGACAGTTTAGCAAGTATTAAGAAGAACCCTTCCACACTGATCGATTGATTTCAAAACTATTATTACCATTACTTTTTACACGTATATTGGTTTGAAACGATTTAATGTTGTAAAATGATTCTTATGCTCTTTTTATGGAGCTAACCTGTGTCTCTGTGCACATCAATCCAATTATAAGCAGAATCAAAGCGTTGTCCACCCAGGAAGCCCAAGGCTGCGAAGGGGAAAAGGCCTCAAGGTCCATGTGGCCATTCGGAGTCTGAGGGAGCAGAATCAGGTGACAGTTTGGCAGGTAACTAGAATAACCCAATCAATGATTGATTTCAAAATAACTGGTACTACTTTTTACATATATATTGCTATGAGATGGCTTGGTGTTGTAAAATGATTTCTGTGCTCTTATTATCGTGCTAAAATGTACATGTGTGCATATTGATGTAAGCAGAATTGGTCCGTCGTCCACCCAAGAAGTCCAGGGCTGAGGGGAAAGGGTCTGCTGCTTCATCAGCTTCTAAAGGAATGACGTCAAGTCACAGTTTGGCAGGTAATTAACTTGAAGCCTCCGATCGAGTATTGGTTTGAGATGGCTTAAATGCTGTGTCAGTTTTGACTGTGCTATTTAGATAGCAATGGTCTTCTCCGCTGAAAAAAGATAGCAATGGTCAATTGGTCATGTCATCGAGCTAACTTGCGCGCATATAGTTCATACAGGTGTACTTGCGCCAGAATCCGTATGCAAGGACTTAACCAAATTACACAAATCTTTTGGTAAAAAATATAGTATGAAGGCTCAGTTCCCGATGTTCAATAACAGCAATAGTGAAAACCAACCTGGTAGAGGTAAATCTTCTTCCTTCCTACGCTGATTACAACAAAATTTGAACTGAACTATCTTAGTAATTTGCATCTTCTTTTATACTTACTTATCGTCAAGGTTCAGAGAAGGCCGGAATTAAAGTCGCAGAGACGTCAAGTAACCCAAAGGGACAAGGAATATGCTATGGACAGGGCACAGAGGTTCCAATCCAAGAGGCCCTTCGTGATCAAGGAAATAAAGCACACCGATGTCTATGTGTCGTACTTCATGGTAATTGATTGAATTCTTCTCTGGATGGATACACATATTCTAAAACTGCATTGCTCGCTTACTGATCGACCTGGGACACTGCAGATCATTCCAGAAATGTTCGTTGAAAATTTCCTCCCGAAGGAAAGCAGGAAGATGACGCTGTGGGACCCACAGGCGAAGCCGTGGAAGGTGTGGTACGAGTACACCGGCGGGGAGTGTCCCCGTGCGGCGTTCAGCGCCGGGTGGGGCGCGCTCGCCATGGAGAACTACCTGGAGAACAGGGACTTGTGTGTGTTCGAGCTCCTGGATGATGACTACAACATCAAGCTGCACGTCTATAGGGCCGTGCTGGATATCACCCCCTTCGCCCTGGCCCCAAAACATCATCAACAGGGTTGTGCATAGCCCTTTGTTTTTGTTCTAGTATATCGTTGATGATGGAGGTGTGTGTTGGTGACTATTTTGTTGAATTATTATCAGATCATATTACTTGGTGAATCGTGTTTTTGGCTGTTTTATTGAATATTGGCATTCATTGCTTTTCTTGTCGTAGCAAATATCAATATATATGTGATTTCTTTACAGAGAAAGCCATTAGATAGCTCTTTTTTACTGCATTGTTGATCAAAAATGGTACAAGAAAGTTCGGCAGTTCGGTCCAATTAAGGCACATTTCTTCTTGCGTCACTCGCTTAAGTACGGGATGCCAGATCTCTTAAAACTTTTTTTGAGGAAAGCTGTCATGGGCTCATGGCCGATTTTATTGATCAGGATTCAAAGATATATCATTTTCTAAGGCAGCCAAAATCAGGAGGATCGTCAAGCCATTGATGGTTACCCTTGGTAAACTTTGCCAGATTATGAGTAGCCCTATTGGCCTCCCTAGGGGAATGTGAAAAAACTACCCGAGAGAAATTGTGACAAAGAAAAGTACGCTCTTCATATATAGCAGCCGCCACACCTAGAGAGTTTCCGCCATTGTGCATGAAACTTCCATGCAATCACTTTCAACTAATAGTCTATTGCACCCTACGTTCCCAGCAAGAATCAAACCGTCTCGAAGGGCGGTAGCTTCAACAGTAGGGGCATCCAGTGGCGGACCTCGAGTTTGACGACAGGGGGTGCTAACCTTATCACTTACAATAAAAGTACCATGTATAACCATAAAAAATTATCAGTTTAGCATTTTAACCCTATAATACACATAGAATTAGACTAATTACTACTAGGTAAAAAAAGTTTAGCATTTTGGAGGGGATGCATGGCACCCCCACTAGATGAGCCACTGGGGCCATCATCAACAAATGGGAGGTTCCAGCTTCCTCCTATGACAGGAACAACATGATGATCCCGGACGAATGTGCATGTCCATCCCGAGCCAGTGTCCTCGTTGAAGGTAGCGTCAACATTCAGATTTACAAAATCTTCAGGTGGTTTAATCCATCCTTGTCTAACAATCTGAGCACTACTCAATTTGTTAACTCTTGCAAAAAAAAATTGAGACCAACTCTTGCAAAGTTTAATGCCAGCACAGAGATAGACTGGGCCGATCTAACCGGCGCTTGCAAGCTGTCACCATGAGTACATTTCCTTCGCTCCCACCAAGCATACCAGGCAACAACAACGACTAGATCACACCTTCAAACACCTACCAGATACGGTGCAGCATTCTCATCCATTAGCAGTCGCTCGAGAGGCCCAATTCCATCAGCCACTTCAAAGCAAGTGTCTTCAATAATTTGCATCATTCCAAGGCATGACCATATTTCCTTTACTCTACCACATTTGAAGAAGACATGATTCATACTTTCACAGTCCACTGAACATATAGGGCATTGGCTAAAATTCTGCATATGCCGATTTGCAAGGCCAACATAGGAAGGAATCGCCCCATATAAAGCACGCCAACAATGTATCTTCACCTTAACAGGTGTTTTCAAGGCCCACAAAGCTCTCCAGATAGGGTTGGTCGACGAAGAATTATTAGGCCTTGTCATCCGTAGTTTTCGACCATGCTGATTATTGCATTCAATATAATAAGCAGACTTGACCGTAAAAATTCGATTCTTATTATAGTGCCATGACACAAAATCCTCCATCATCACAATGGCCAGCGGGATTTCAGAATTCTTTCCACGTCAACGGCCCAAAATAGTTCTCTACCCAATGCTTCATCCTATACACGGTTTTCATCATCAATTAGTTCAGCAACCTTTGTAATTACTATATTTCCTCTCCTTGTCATTAATTACCTTCCTAGTTGGCCTGCTAGGAATCCAACAATCATTCCAAATATCAATTTTATTACCATCTCACACCCTCCAAATATGTCATCTTTTAAAAGTTCGAATTCCTGCCCAAATGCTTTGCCAAGTGTATAGGAGCTTCCCTTTTTCAGTTCACAATTTAATAGAACACCTGAGGGAAAATACTTAGCACGAAGAACTTGGGCGCATAAAGAATTTGGCGCACAAAGCAACCTCCAACATTGTTTTTACAAGATAGCAAGATTGAAACTCTCCAAATCCTTGAAACTCATACCTCCTTGTTTCTTTGGGATACACATTTTCCACCATGCAAACCAGTGCATATGCTTCTGTTGGTCAACATATCCCCACTAGAATTGGGACATTGCAGAGATTATCCCTTTACAAATCCGTTGGAAAACCTGCAAACTGACATGACATATGTTGGTATAGCTTGAATGATGGATTTCAATAATGTTTCCTTTTCGCCAAAAGATAGCATTTTTTCCTTCCAACTGTAGAGAAGTATGCAAACTCTATCAATAAGATACTGAAATTGTTTGAAAGGGGGTATTATTTTCTTAGTTCTCTATCAACTTGACAACTTGTAGGCTTTGATAAAACAGTCCACTTGTGAGCCGTCAGACCCCGTTTTGTCCCTTCTACTGAAAACAAGGGTTTGGCTGATTTTCAAACAAAATATACACTTATTTGTTACTATTAATTTGAACTGGATCACGCCAACAATTTTGAAACGGAGGAAGTACTATTTTATTCTAGCTGAGACATCAATAATAACAACGTTCCCGGTATGGGCCCCTCATAGAAGAGATTAAGGAGCTTCTTGACTCTCGGGATGAATTTCGTTTGTGTTGGGCTAGGCATTGCGCAAATCGCGCAGCACATAATCTAGCTAGGGATGGTTGCCTTAATAAGTTGTGCAAGATCTGGTTTTCAATTCCCCCCTCTTGTATTCATGACATTGTTGTGGGTGAAGCCGCTTAGTTAATAAATTGGCAGCGATGTTCCCCTAAAAAAACGCCGGGTGACAAGAAACTCACTTTCCCTGGTCGTCCTAGATACCTTTTGTGTGCCACAAAATAATACTTGAATCTTTGCCAAGAAGTGAAGAAACCAGGCACATCAAAACTATAATTTCTTCAAATTACATTATCTGTGTTACTAGTGGAGAAAACTGTTGACAAATCTTCATATAGTGCCAACGCTGATTTTTTAATTACCTGAAAGATTCTTGAAATGTATTTCCTAGTCACTCTTGACTTCTCTTTCGAAGTGAATCACTCTTGATTTCTACTGCGGGACTATATATCATTATCTCTTTCCTTAGGTCCATGAATTACCCCACTAATATGTATAACAAATTTGCCTGCTTATTTTATCCCGGTCGTAGAACTTAGAATGACACAGTCCCTTGTCAAAATGCATCCTTCTAGACACCTCTAATTTGAACATACCAAAGATCGAAAATGGTGTCCTGGACAAAAATTGTAGGATGCTCCAAATTCATCTTTCAGTATGAACATCAATGACTAAGGAGAAGCATTAACATTGACACCCACAAACTCTGTGAGGTATGCACATCAATCCTTTAGACACAGTTCATCAATCTGTCATTACACATCCCGTGTTTGATTCATGCTGCACGAGACGAGGTCATGGTACCTGTTTGATACATCTTTGTCATTTCTAGTTCTCATATTTGAATATCGTAATCTACTGCTATAGAGACACAGCCTGTGAGTTTCTCGTTTATGAGAAGTAAGTGACAACTTACCCCCTGATGTACCTTTCCGTCTAGCTAGGCCTTGCAAACTAACCTAAATAATTTCATCTGCCAAGTACAGCCTCATTTCTTGCACGTAGATAGACTCCGGACTAAATAAATTTCCACAGGAGGAGCCCCCACCAGGAAAATCAAGATCGTCTACAACACATCCTTCCCCCACTCAACGCCACCACAGCGAGCCGACGGGCAAAGTCCACACGATGTCAACGACAGGCAGGGAGTTCCTACTTGTGGATGGTGTCCTGATGCATTCATGTATGTAGTCCATATGAAAATATGTTGGAAAATTAGGCAAATTCATGGTTAGTTCTATTAAATAATTTATGACTAGAATGGTAATTAGCATGCGAAGCTCTAGCATACTGGATTGTCGAAACAACAACATCGCTCATGCAACAACTATCATAATTAGAGACAAGATCAGATCACGGTACACGTACTAATTGTCCGTAGATGAAGTTGCCATGACTGTTGCAGGAGCGAGGATGTTGTTGACGTCGATGTTGGTGGTGACAACTTGTCCCGTGTTCACGAACTTCCGCAATCGCGTGGAGCGCTTCCCGAAAACCTTATTCACCATCTCCCGGTGTAGGATCAAAAGGGTGAGAGATTTCGAAGACCTGCTCTCCCGTTGTCGGCGATCGGGGTGGAGTAGACTACGGTGATGGCGCAAGTAGAGAGAGGAGGCAAAACCCTAACTCGATTTCTGTGTGTCTTTGGGCATGGCCGGTAGCAGTATATATAATATATAGGACCAGAGGCAGTATCGTGCGGTGATCACGATCACAAACCTACTTTGGATTCTACGTTGTATACTTACCAAACAAGAAATAATTAACTTGTCACCAATACATCAAAAAATAAAACTGTAAAAGAAAGTTGCACCTATGCAAGGCAATGGACCGGTTTTCGGCAGACCATTCACGCATAGGTCGCATGTGTGCGCCGCCGCTGTCCGGCTAGGCAAGTGAGGGCGCTTGTGGTCTTCTATTTCTCTCCTCAACACGCCACATAAAGTGGCGAAGAGAACCCACTATATATAGAGGTCTCACACCTCCTCAACTTTCGGGACGAGATTAAACATTAGAGTCACCACTTGTTATTTTACACATGGACCACTTTGAGATTTTAAAAATTGTTAATGGGCCATGCCCATTCAATTCCAATATATTACTAGCATTGACTTGTAAAATAATGACCCGGAAGATTATCCCACAAGTACATGCTTCCTAGGCACTTTTAACTGCGGGACTAAAACTATTAGATCATGATAAGTGACATACGTGTGGCACGGACACATGATAATTTCGAACATTTTTTATGCTAAGTTTAGTAATGCGAGGATGGCAACTTTAGTTGTGAAGCATGCCAATTTCCTTTTCGGATTCAGTCTTTTTTTGTTGTTTTCCTTTTCAAATTGCAACTTTAACTGTAAAAATGTTAGGTCCAGATTATTTCATACCATACGTGTGGAACTTATCATTTGGGAAACTATTTTCACGCTTTCCAAGATTCAAGTTTGACCGTAAATTTAACCAACGAGACGGACTGCGGCGGGAACAAGAATTATACCACGGAATTATAGTATATTTTTTGTTCCCGACGCAGTCGGTCTCGTTGGTTAAATTTACGGTCAAACTTGGATCTCGAAAAACACGGGCGCACTACATTGTGAAATGGAGGGAGTAGCATCATGACAAATCCTTTCAGTCCATCTCATCCCTGTCGCAACACTCACAAACCCTGACTAAATACGTCCTAGTAGCTTCTTAATGACAAAATGCAAACACTACCAAAGCTCGAAAAGGACGGGCGGTGACGGGTCAGGAATCGCCGGTACACTCCAGACCATCTTTCAGTAGGAGCTACGGCTAAGGAGGAGCATCAACATCGGCGACCAACCACCCAATCTCCTCTCTGAGGTGGTACGCACATCAGCCTTTCAGACACATTTCACCAATCGGTCATTATTTACACGCCCGACGTCTCATTCCGCACGAGACCATCACGGCATCCGGTTGATAGTACATCTCTGTCACCCATTTCTCGTCCCGATGTTTGCTTCTAAGCTCATCCTTGACGTACTGTGTGTGTTCTCGTCCTAGGAAGGGCGTCCGTGGGCGGCAGCAAGCAGCCAGCAGGGTGCGATCGATATGGCGTCCAACTACAAGATGAAAGGGTTCTTCAAGGGCTTCAAGATCATCTCCCAGATCTTCGGTGAGCGCGTGTAACTAACTAGGACTAGCTAGTGTGGGGGTTTCTGAATTTGATCGTGCAGAACAGGGACAGACAGGCGTGATCTGAATTTGTTCTTGCAGCGGCCAAGGAGCAGGAGATGGTGATCGGCCGGCCGACGGACGTGAAGCACGTCGCGCACATCGGCTGGAGCAGCTCCACGCCGGGGATGCTCACGGGGAATGCTTCTCCAAGCTGGGTAACCATTTCAGTGCGACCGTACACGCAAATTCTGGTTCCATCTGCCTGCCTGATCACCTTTACTTCCCAGATGAATGTCATCGAGGGGTCGTCTGACTTCTCGTCCTTGGGCTACTTCGCGCCCTCCGCAGGGACGTCCTGGACTTCTCAAGGTATGTTCAAACGTGCAATGCCGCTGTTTTCGTATGGAGTGAGAGCAGTTTTGTGTCTCTTGTCTCGGCATAATTCTCTATTTGGTCTGGCGGCTTCTTGTGATTGTGCCTTGTTTTGGGAAGATTATGATTCATCGTCTGAGACTTTGAGTGTACATGTGCAAACATGGCAACCTGCACTATTTTTATGCTGGGCACGAGGCCACGTTCAACAAATTTTATTGGCTTGATCTTGATCTGGTATCCCGAAGCTGCGCCCGGAACACATGTTAGTAAACAATTCGCATGCTAGTGAGCTCTCAACCACCACCCAGTCCACAAGCGTGTTTTGCAGACATTTTGATAAAACTAGCATTTTATTGAAAATTATTAGTACCGATAAAACCAAAGTTACCTTTATCCCTTTTTAAAACTTGAAGGCAAGAGTTTCCCGGTTAATGTGGAAAACCAGGCTAAAACTATAACAACAACCATCCACACCGACCGTCATAGAACATGGCAACCCATGGGGAACCACCAGCTTGGCTTACAACAGAAACCTCACTCACACCTTCTAGGTGCATGCAAGTGTCACCTTCATCGCTCCTCCACAAACTAGTGGTTCCAACTTCGTTTCAAATGGCCATCGACCATATGTGTGATAGTCCACTTAAGCACTACCTTTGTCTTCACATTCCAGAATTAAGGGATCACACAAATCATGTTCAAACTATAAAATTGTAGAATTGTTTGGTCAATCTACCGATAAGTTACGTATTTGACAACAACATGCTAGGATACATGTACAACTGCCTACAAATGGCAAACATTGTCTGCATTACACGGTTTTCGCATTTTTAGGACATGAGCTTCTTCAGTGATCAGACGTATACATTAGGAAAGGGTGTATTTTTGGTCTCTCAACTACTAGCGAAATCAAATTTTGACCCCTAACTCTATTACTAGAAATCCTTGGTCACAAAAGTGTCAAACACATCTAGGTTCGGTCCTTTGCCCAATCAAAAGGGTTTCAACAATGCCTAGCAGTGGCACATGATAGCTCAGTCAATACAATTTTTTTAACAAAAATAAGAAAAGTAGGAACGACGGATGGAGGGCATTAAATTAAAGATTTTACTTTTTAGTTCAAAACTCGACAAATTTAGATAAAAACAAGAATACATATTTTTTAATAGAAATTTAGAAGAAAAATATGGATTTTCTTCAGGAAAGTAGATTTTGTTAAGATTTACAAAAATAATAAATACTTTTTTATAGGAAAACTAGTTTCAACTTTAGAAGCAAAAATCAGGAATATTATCAAAAAAGGCCTTAAAATATGTGGAGCCTAAAACACAAAGAAGCAAATTTTATTAAAAAAACTTTTGAATCTTATTTATCCATGGGTTTCCAAAATCTTTTCCATTGTAATAGACTTTATAAACCCTTACAATCTTTAGTTACTTAATCGAAATGCTTTCGTTTTTCCTTACTTTTGCTATATTTTATTTTCCTATTATTTATGATTGATTTTCCAACCCTCGATGCTAACTAGGTCGCCACTAGTGGAGATTCTACTAGGGGGGCTTCGATAGGCTTAAGCCCGCCCTCCAAAAATCCTATTTTAACTAAATATACCACTTGAAAATTATATTGAGGTGTTTTACATGCACCAATTGCAATGCACTTGTTAATTAGATTAAAAACTTATGTTTTGAGCCTGCCCTCCATTGTCATGCTAGATTTGCCACTGGTTAGCACATGTATGAAACCACTGCATCATCAAAGACGCTTTTGGTGAAGTAAGGGACTAGATCTAGACGTTTTGACACTTGAGGGGCCAAAAATTCATGCTTTTAAAATGGAACTAAAATTATTATTATGTAGAAATTGGAAAAAATGGATTTTTCAGTTGTTTTCTTGTCACCGATGAGCGTATAAAACAACTATATGTGACTCTTGGGCAGACTTCGAGCAGCAGCACCAACTCCCACGGGACATGTTGCCTCTCGGGATAGCTTCAGAGATCACCGGGGAAGACGTAGCGGCAGCTCCACGCCCTGATGTTCCACGCCCGCCACTGAGAAAGACAAGGCGAAAGAAGAAAACAACGGTTGGCTCTCTAGTAGATTCGTCAATGCCAAATGATTCATCTACATCAGTCTCGAAGGCAGCAACAGCCGTTACCGATACCATTGACACCAGTGGCGTGATGCAGTGACAGGCAAGGCTGCAAAGTGTGTTTGTAAGTGTGGGTGTGCGGTTCTAAAAAACTGAGAATTGTAAATGTATTGATTTCATAGGTAGCTGAATACAATGGATTGTTCTAAAAGCGTGCATTTCTTTTTTTCTCTTACTAAATGATGAAGTACAATCAAACAAGTTGGGATAGCAATGAATATCAAAATATCCTAATAAGATCTAAAGTTTCAACAGGGTCTTTTGATGTCTCCATTTCTAGTTGGATCTGCTTGCATCTCAATATTTCTCGAACCTTCTGATGAAACCCCATAATGAACCAACAAAAATAGGACAGAAGTTAAAACACGATGACCTAGGACACAATTTTTACAAGGATATGTAATTTTATATCTTTCACCGAAAACTATACAAGAAAAGAGAGAACCAATGATCAAAGCAAACTCGGCATCATAGTTGTCGCTACCGTCACCATGAAGCTTAGGCCTCAAACTGCGTTGTCGGAAAGCCGTTAACCCACCTGGCCGAAATACAATAGTCTCCTCTCCACGGCAGCCATAACATGACGAGATAGAGTTGTGAGACTCTAATTTCTTATTATGTATCTCTACCGCCAAGGCATAGCCGCTAGCCCACACAAGACATATAAACCTCATAGAGATCCACACTTACCCGTGTTCTCCTAGTGTTGATAAATAGATCACCAAGGACTAGTATGGCAAAAATCGCGTCCTTTGCCCTGCTCCAACCAGGTTTGTTGTTTGCCTCACTTTCTCTCTATGGAAGCTTTAAAAAAACACAACAGACGCATTGTAGGCAATCAACATCTGAAATCCTGGCAATCATCAAGAACAAAGCTACTCTTGGGGTGACAATGGTTAATGTTGGTCTCGGAGGAGGAGATGATGTTGTACCTTATTTTCTCTCCTAGTAGTGTGGCTTTTCTAAACATCCTTGTATAGCTACATTTATAACTATGTTCCTTTCCTGTGTTTTGTGTAATTTGTGGATTGATTTCTTCTCAATTTTTCTTTGGCAAAATGAATGGCTCGATGAAGTTATTTCGTTTTTTTAAATGGTGAAGTTATTTTGTAACCTTTCTTTGCACTGCGAGGAAATAAAGATCCAGTCTAGCCCGGCTCGTTTGAGTGACCCTCATATTAGGGTTTTTTTTTTGAGAGGCCCCTAGAGGGAACGACTATGTCTCGCTGTAAGCGAGACATAATCAGCTCAAGCAGAAGGTGGCAGCCTAAATGAGCCAGCCCAGCTCGCGTGAGGCCACTGCCTCTTTTTTGTTTGTTTGACCTTTTGTTTCTTTTTTTGATTTTTTACTTTTGTTTAGTGTTCCAAAAATTCTAAACATATATATTACAAAATGTACTTTTCGTAATGTTTTGAAAAATGTTAATCATGCACTGAAAAATGTTAAATGTGTATAGAAAAAAATTATAGCGTACATACAAAAAGTGTATACAAAAAATATACAATGTGTGTTAAAAAAGTTGATCATGTATTTAAAATATGTTAATCAAGCATTTAAAAAAAATGCTAAACAAGTATTTGGAAAAATGTTGACTATATATAAAAACTGTTGACCATGTATTAAAAAAATATGATTTTTTTATCATGTATGTGAAAAATTAATCAAGTTTTTTAAATAATGTTGAACAAGTATTTAAAAAATTTAATCAAGCATTTGGAAAATGTGTAGAAAAAAGGTTGATTATGCATTCAAAAAATGTTAATCTTGCAATTTAATAATGTTAAAATGTGCATAGCAAAATATTGACCATGTATTAGAAAATTGTTAATCTTGTATTGAAAACATGTCAATCAAGCATTTGAAATTTGCTAACTGTGTATGGAGAAAACGATGACCATGTATTAAAGAATGTTGAGCGTGTATTCGAAAAAGTGTTCAAAAACATGCATTTAAGAAAAATGTAGATCATGTATTTGAAAAAATTCAATGTGTATCGAAAAATGTTTCATGTGTATACTAAAAATGTATATTGTATACTGAGAAAAGCACGAAACAAAAGAAAAATGAAGAAAACCAAAAAAATAAAGAAAGTAATCAAAACAAAGAAACAAAACTAGAAGGAAAAAACAAAGAAACCGTTCAAAAAAGCAAAACCAAAGTATAATGAAGAAAACCGATGAAAAAACAACGAAATCATAGAATATCAAAGAAAAAAGAAAAAATAAATAAAACAGATGAAGAAATAAAGAAAATCAAAGAAAAAAAGGAAAAATGAAGCAAATAACCACCAAAGGAAACCAAAGTAAAAACCAAAAACAACCAGCAAAGAAAACCATCAGAAGAACCAAAAAACATGAAGAAACAAAGGAAAAATAAAAATAAAATGAGAAAAAAATACAAGCGAGACGAGCGAACGAGCGAACTCACTCGATCAAACAAACTCAATGAAGGAAAAAAAAGACAAAACAGGCCGGCCCGGTAGCTACACTATGGGGTAAAAAGCTTCAACGGGAGTATCTTCTATCTCGCATAACGCGAGATGTGATTCTTGCAAAATCACTAATTAAAGAGCACTCTTTAAAAAGTCACTCCCACCTCTCATGTTGCAACAAGTGACGCACTGCATGTGTGACACTTGTCGCAACTTGGGAGTTTTCATTTTCTTATAAGTGCGTTTATTCAAAATGTTTTATCTCTTAAATTATGCGTTCAAATCTCGAACTATTTTCACCATTGAATTCCTCACGTCGAGATCTACGAGACTAGATCCCATGTTGATAGGGGAGAAGGCCAATTTGGCTCCCAGGCTCAGCTGCACCTGCTTCGATGAAAAAAATCAAAACAAATACTAGAAAAATTCAAAAAAATTCAAAAAAAAAATTGTGTGGTAGATAATTTGATGCGTGGGGTTCGCTGCAAATTTCAACCCGTTTGGATATTTGAGCAGCTCTCCACAAAAAAGAAAAAATCAGGGTCTGTAAAAAAGTTTATTGTTCACGAACTGTTTTGACCCAATTTGTCTTTTTTGCCGAGAGCTGCTCAGATATTCAAATGAGTTGAAATTTGGAGCGGACCTCATGCGTCAAATTATCTGCCACACAAAAAATTGGAATTTTTTGAATTTTTCTAGTATTTGTTTTGAATTTGTTTCTGAGTGGGAGCATCTGAGCCTAGGCTCAGATGCGGATTTTCAGGTTTTGACGAACTTTTTTTCTCGAAAAAAACCGAATCGAAAGCATGTTTTTTCCCTTTTCAAAAGAGGCATGGCCATGCCTCTCGTGGAAGCAAACCCGTGCCTCTTGCGAAAGAAAAAAAATGTGTTTTTTTCGTTTTCCAGAGGCACGGGTGTCCCTCTCGCGGAAGCTAATCCGTGGCTCTCGTGGAACCAAATCCGTGCCTCACGGGGAAGTAAAAACAATGTGTTTTTCACGCAATTTTTTTCAAATTTTATTTTTGGTCCAAAAGATAAGAAAGACCAGTGAAAGCCTAAAGGAACCATCTAAAAAGTCAAAAACGCGTGCGAAAAACAATACAGAGGAAGCATCTAAAGCGCGACACGTGACGACGGCTGAGAGCACGCCAAGTGGCATGCTCCCAGCCCATCCCTAGTGACACTTGGGGAGGCTCTCAAAGGAGCGCTCCGTCTTGCGCACCCCTCTTATTAGTTTTTCTTAGGGGTGCCCCTCTTTTTAGATACGATTTTTTAGGTGATTTTTTTGGGGTTTTTTTAGGGTTTTTTTTAGACAATCTCGCAAAACTTTATTAACCCATCACAATGTTTGCAGGAACGAAATGAAGATCTCCCGGCTGGCCTAACCATACATGGCGGCCAACCGCGAGGGAAAGAGAATGTTTCGCTAGATTGTGAGCTTCAAAATTTGAGCTCCTAAATTCATGATCTATATTGCAAGATAAAAAACTAGAAGAATGTTCCAATATCTCCTGCAGGGGTTTTTTTAGGTGATAAGAGAGAGTGAATCGAAAGTGCATCCCTGAAATGGTCAGTCCAGCCCATTCTGGCAACCTAAATTTGGTACCGTCAAGCCCAGCCCAACTCCAGTCGAAACCGGCCCGAGGAACGGAACGCGATCCTCTTCACTTCTTCCGTCCGTCTCGCTCTCCGGCAAAGACGAGGCAACCCGCCGCCACGCCGCCGGTGGCAAAATCATCCATACAACGGCGGCAGGCTGCCGGCTTTTTCGCCCCATCACCGGCGAAGTTGTACCACGTGACTATGTAAGTGGATTTCACTCGTGGCTCTCGCTATCCTCCCCATCTCGTTCTTCACCTCTCCCCACGAGACCTGCCGACCTGTAAATCAGCGACCAACTTGTTAAATTAACGAGGGAATCGAGGTGGTGGCACTAAACATTGCCTCGGAACCGAGAAATTTGGAATTGATTATTGCAAGTTGCGCGTTGGAATTGGATAATGCCAACCGATCCCAAACCCTTGGCGAATTTTCGCCGCTTGCGGCAGCGCAATAGCCCGGTAATAGGGCTACTGGTGTGCCAGTGTGGCGCCGGCTCCTGCCTGCAGCATTTTGGAAAGATCAAGTTGGGCAAGTGGCGATAAATTCAGATTTCTTTTTCGACGAAGCACCAGATTCCATGCAATGGTGGGTTGTTTTATATGTGTGCTTGGTCTGCAGTTCCAACCTGTTGTAAGTTCCTTGTCTCTTTCGGACACGGTGATGCCTTGCCGTTGCCGATGCTGATGCCGATGCTTTGGCTGCCTATGATGATGGTGGTGGTGATGCAGCCGCTGCGCGTTCGCTGGATCTGTCTTGTTTCTGGTTTGCCCTCTGGAGTATGATATGTTCCCCTGGAATATGGGTTAGGCCTCTTGCCGACTTGACCAACAGCATATGCGATTTAGGTGCACCTTTCGCCTTTGATGAATGGTGAGTAGGAGACTGACTTCGAGGGGAAAAAAATGTTTTCAGCTCAGCAGTGCCACTATTTCTTCTTTTATATCTTCCTCAATGTCAAATTACCATAAATGGTACTTTTGGTGGTTAGAAGGCTTTTGATTCAGAAGTTGATGTCTCATACAGGTCATTCTCCTCTGTTCTCCCCAAACCAACCTTGACTGCCAATAATGCAACACCAAAGGCCTTTCAAAAAAAAAAGCAACGCTGAACTTCTCGTTGTTATTAGCTTGATGTTTTCAACCTTGAAATGCTTGAACAACATCTGGAGTTTAAAGAAATATTTTCTTCTGCCTTTGCGCATCTTGCTGACTTAACTAGCAGCACATGGATTTAGGTGCACCTTTTGCTTTTAATGAGTGGTGATTAGGGGCATTGTCAAAAGGTCTTGTTTTATGCTCACAGTATCCCCAAATGTCAAATTACTGTAAATGGTACTCACTTGGTTGTTACAAGGATTACTTCAGAAGTTGTTGGTCATACGGCTCTGCTCTGTGCTCCCCAGACCAACCTTGATTGATAACGATGCGGCACCCAACTGCTCAATGTTCTTACATAGATGTTTTCAGCCTTGAAAAACATTTTGAATAACGTCTAGAGTTTTTATAAAAGATGGTCCTTCCGTGTTTTGCCCATCTTGTCCATTTTACCCTCGATATCTTCAAAAGTACCACCAGATTCAGACTGTTGCACTTTTTCTATACATTCCAACCAATCCCTTTCATGGATGTCTTAGAAGTGGATCCAGTATCCTAAGAACTTTCCAACTAAATCTTATCTTACGATCTACATTCTATAATATCCAGGTTGTCATCGAAAAGTTCAGCATATATAAAAGATGAGTTAAGGATAACAGTCAGACCTGCAAGTGGGCATTTTCAGACTTATCCGCTGTATTCTATGGAAAGAGAATTTCCTGGCAGCGCTGAAGATTGTGTCATATGGAACAGAAGAAATGTAGGTTCACTAAATAACATAAATGTGACTTTTCCTGCCAGAATTTGATGAATGAGTATCACATACCTGCGACAATCCTGTCCTTTAAATTGCTAATCCTTTGTACTATCTTGGAGGAATCCGAGGAATGTGCTTATAGGTGTCTAGTATTGAAGGTCCACTGGATGCTAACTGCCTCCTTGTGATGGCACATGGAAATTTCTTACTTTGTTAGAGAAATGGGTTGCTAGTTGCAACCTCCGTAAAGACTGCTGTATCATGTAAATATACTACTGACTGAACTTATTCCTAGCAGACTAATAAAGAACTTGTTTTGATTTGGTAGGTTTTGATACTTATAGAAACTCAGAGATACCCCTTCTGCTTACTCTGATTAATTAAGCAGGCCTCTGGTACTTTCTAGTGAGTAGCGATTAGAGAAAGATTAGCCTTTGTGTCAGAAGAGTATTGCAGCTTGCCTGTCAGTTCTACTTCTACCTACTGGTCACATCATTGACGTGTGCGTATAGGCTTAACGGAATCTTTTGACCATGTGATTGTCAAACTCAGATTTCAAACTGAATGAGCCAGCTCACTAATCATTATATCATGAAAGATTGAGAATTACATAATCCGTATTTCACTTGATGCTATTGCTAACCTGATATCTTCTACTAATTTCAAGGTAAATGTCTTCATTTCGGCAAAATGTTGACAGCATAAAAATCTGACCGAAGCTTTCTGCTGAGGTAAGATACGTTTTACATTCAAGTTTTCAACTTGGATGCCACTGATGAATCGCACTGAGGTTTTAACTCAACTTGAAATTTGAAATGTTTCGGTACACATACAATGTACCGAAGCAATATACAAAGTTTTCCTCACTGTCATGCACTTGAATATTTCTCACTTCTTGTTTATTATTTCTCGATAGTTGAATGCCTGTTTTTATTAGTTAATGGCATGATTGGACAGCTCGACGGCATGATGGAAGTAGTGTTCTCAGCTGACACAGTCCACAAGAGAGTGATGTACGAACTATATATATATATATATATATATATATATATATATATATATATATATATATATATATTGTATATATAACTGAACCGGCGTTCTTACAGTACATGAACAGTAATCAACCTAGGTAATCTATCAACATGGAGAGAGGGACTAAGCAAAGCCCTTTCTTTCTCAGATCATTGAACTCATGCAGCTGCTTCTCGTTGCTATTTCCACCGCTGATCACTTCTGGAACCGCACCAGTCGCCTGCTTCCTTGAGCTCGCATCGAGGAAATACTTGGCCTGCAGTATTTCAGGAACACACAATTGTAAGAAAAAGCTTATACTATAATATCTAAACAACCTCTGAAGGAAGCTAGAAAGAGATGATAGTGATTGCTTCTCGAACATACCAGCTGGGCGGTGTTCATGTCCTTTGCATCCATGGTTAGAATTGACTTCATGAGCATATCATGCATGCTGGTTACCTGTACAACAATAATCATAATCATGTTAGAACCTAGAATAAAGGCTAAATATGTACTGCTGTTCATCAAGCTATCTATGACTAACTAGAGAAAGTTAATTTTTCTTCCTTTACTAACCTTAGGGCGAGCGGCGGAAGAACAGGCAGTGTCCTGCAGAGAATCATCCTCATCGTCTTCATCCATGAGGTCCGACGTGAGGAAGGAGTCGGTGTCGGAGCCATCACCCAAGGAATCAAATGAGGAAGAGAAGCCAGAGGAGAAATCACTGTCAGAGGCCTCTCCTCCTTGGTGACCCATCTCCTGTTTGTTGTCTGTTGATGCCACGAAGTTTGCAAAGTGCATAGCCCAGCTGCTCTCGCCGGCCGACATGGCCGCCGCCGCCGGCTGGCTGATGCAAGAAGATTGTGGCGATGTTGTGTTCTCCATGTGTATGAGAAACTGCAAGCAGAAGCAGGCTAGCAGCAGTGATAAAGCTTCTAGGTGGGTGTTGTGTTCTGGATGGAATGCAGGGTACGGCTCGTGCTGACCGTATATATAGCTCCGGCTCCGGCTCCAGCGAGTGGATATGAATGGAAGTACATGAGCGTGAACTGTCTGTCAGACACTGGCGCCCGTTTTAAAAATTGAGAATGGATGAATCTTATCGTTGTAATGGTCTCTTGATCGAGAATAATTCCGTGATCGATCATTGTGACCGATCAATCGATCGCCATCATGCATATTCTTTGGTGATTGGGACCCAAGCAGCAGCAGCAGCAGAAGCAGTTGGGATGCATAGCCGGCTGGTGATACATGGAGAGCTACACTCCACCTACTGTAAGCCTCTCTTGCCAATCACAATGTGGTACGCTGATAGCTATCCAGTTTTCTGCTCTTTTCTAACTGCAGCTTTGTTTAACTAACATATGTTGGAGATTGCAGTATTGGTTCTACTAGTACTATCTCTCCATTTGTGCCACGTTTCTCTTATTTGAATGGGTTGATAGAGCTGCTGTACTGGTGGTAACTGCTTTGGATCCGGAGCTCGAGGGGTTACATATTCTAAAAAATGAAATCAAAAGTGCATGCACATGTTCTAAAAGAATGTCCCACATGTATATGTGGGAGAACACTATGAATCTACAAAGTTTTCTGAAAAGATACACATTCATTTGTGAGTAGGAAAAAGAATGTGTGGTTCAACATTACCTCCCTTTCAGTTTATAAGGGACACGTGTATTTCTAGATTATCAATATGATGAATGAATATGCATTGTACGCTACAAAAAGCAATACTCCCTCTATTTCTAAATGCAAGTTTTTTTAGATATTTCAATATGGACTACATACGAATATATATAGACATACTTTCAAATGCAGATTCACTCATTTTGCTCCGTATGTAGTCCGTACTGGAATCTCTAAAAAAGACTTATATTTAGAAACCGAGGGAGTACCATTGAATTACTGCTCAAAAAGGTTTTTCTAATGGTATATATACTTTTGGTGGCATGTAACTTATACTATTTCGTTTGGTTAAATTAGTGATCTAGAAATACGGGCATGCCTATATAACAAACCGAAATTAAGAGAGGGGGTGTCTAACAGGAACACTACTATTTGCTCTTATGGATAATGACATTCCTCTTTTCTTCGCAGCCAGCCTATGCATGCTTTTTCCATCAAAATTTGCAGATTCATGGATCTTTTGGCATTTTTAAAAAACCAGAACGTTCAAGTAATGATAGGCTCGTTGTGGCTGAGGAATAAAAAAGACCTGCGCTCCCGCACGAACCACTACTGAGCTTTCGCCGGGGATGGACTTTTCGAGCAGTAATGGCGAAAAGGTGCAGCGGGGGAGGAGATACGCTACAGTTCATCGTGATCATGGTGGCGCAGACGTGTGCTGGCCACCATGGACCAATGGCCGCGGGCCACGTCACGGGATTCATGGAGTCGTCGCCGTCGTCGTGGCCGTGGCAGCTAATCTGATCGTGGTGATCCCGTGGCGATCGCGGTTACGCCGAGGATCTGCAACCCCGATTATTTACGCGCGCACAAGGATCCGATCGGTCGGTCGCCGGCCCGGAGCGGAGCGACCGTCCGCGTGCATGCCGACCGTATCCTGGGAAACCGTAGTTTAGTTGTCTCGTGGGGATTAACTCAACTCAAATGAGCACGCTTATTTTTCAAATAACGCCATAGCTTAGGCTTTGCCTATGGGGGTGCCCGACCACCTATGTCAATTAGAGTACTTTCTCCGGTCCTTTTTAGTTCTCATATAAGATTTGTTTGAAGTCAAGCCTCGTAAAGTTTGATCAATTTTATGAAAAAAAAATACCAACATTCACAACGTGAAATCAATACTGGCAGATGCGTCATGATTTAAAGTTTCATACTGTATAACTTTAACATGATAGATGTTGATATTTTTTTTATATAAATATGGTCAAACTTTGCGAAGTTTGACTTCAAACAATTCTTATATGCAGAGTAAAAAGGACCGGAGGGAGTAGTTCACATGCGTGCACCACCAGCTTGATGGGTTAGCTGCAACTGATTTGCACATGCCTAGTTATATGCATATTGCTAGGAACTTTTTATTATTTTTTGCAAGTAGACAATTATACTTTTTGAACTAAATTCTTTGGGTCTGCCTGTTGTAGCATACGCCATCATAGTAAAAACCTTCACGTCTTTTTTGGGCAAATTAAACTTTAAACAAGAAAGTTGAGGAAATAGCTTTTCTAGATTTAACTCCGGTAATTCCAGTTTATCTGAAAATGCAGACTAACTCTTGGATTTCTCTGAGTTTTACTATATTTATTTAAGAATGCGGACAGCCTTCCGTAGTTTCAAATTTTTACTACTCCCTCCGATCAATATTAATTATCGCTCAAATGGATGTATATAGACATATTTCAATGCTAGATACATCTGTTTGAGTGACAAGCAATAAGGATCAGAGGGTGTAGATATAGTTAATACTGCAGATTAATTTCTGAAATTCCCCGACTTTTACTATATTTATTAAGAATGCAGACTACCTTCGCGGTTTCAGAGTTTTACTAGATTTATTTAAGAATGCAGATTAACTCCCGGAATCCCCTAGTTTTTACTAGATTAATTTAAGAATATAGACAACTTCCCGTAGTTTCAGATTTTTACTAGATTAACTTCCTGATTTCGGTGAGTTTTAGTATATTTATGTAAGAATATAGACTACCTCTCATAGGTTCAGATTTTTTTACTAGATTTATTTAAGAATGCATATTTGTTTAAAAAATGCAGATTAGTTCCTGGAATTCCATGATTTTACTATATTTATTTAAAAATGCAGACCAATTCCTGGAATTCTGTGATGTTTACTTGTTTTATTTAATTATGAACACTACCTTCCGTTGTACTTTCATATTTTTACTAGACTTATTTAAAAATGTAGATTAACTCCTGGAATTCCCTCCCCTAATCAAACTCCTTGAATTCCATGTCTTTTACTACTAAATCAGCAAAAATTAATATGGATCAGAGGGAGTATAACTTTTTAAGAATGCAAACTAACTCTTGGAATTCCTCGATTTTTACTAGATTTATTAAAAAAAATGCAAACTACCTTCCGTAGTTTCCAATTTTACTAGATTTATTTAAGAATGCTAATTAACTCCTCGAATTCCTGATTTTTACTAGATTTATTTAAGAATGCAGATTAACTCCCGAAATTCCCCGACCTTTATTATATTTATTTAAGAATGCAGATTAACTCTCGTAGTTTCGGAATTTTACTATATTTATTTTAGAATGCGGATTAGTTCCTGAAATTTCACGATTTTTACTAGATTTATTCATTTATTCAAGAATACATACTACCTCCGTAGTTTTAAATTTTTACCATATTTATTTCAAAAAGCAGAATAACTCTTGGAATTCCCCTAATTTTACTATCTTGTTTAAGAATGTAGGTTAACTCCCATAATTCCTTGATATTTACCAGATTTATTTTAAAATGCATACTATCTTCCGTAGTTTCAGATTTTGACTAGATTTATTTAAGAATGAAGATTAACTCCCACAATTCCTCGATTTTTACTAGATTTATTTTTTTGTAGAATGACCTCACGTAGTTTCAGATTTTTACTAGATTTATATAAAAATGCAGATTAACTTCCAGAATTCCTTGATTTTTACTAGATTTATTTAAGAACACAAACTACCTGCCCGTAGTTTTAGATATTTGCTAGATTTATTTAATAATGCAAACTAAATCCCATGATATCAGATTTTCACTATATTTATTTAAGAATGCGGATTAATCCCAATCTTCCCATTTACAAAGGCAAGATTTGATTGATGTGGTATATAACTATTTGAGTTGTTCGGTGGGAGGATCAAATTCAAAAATTGATGGTAAAGCATGGACAAGGTTATGGAAGCACAAATTACCAGGGGAAGTTAAGGTGTTTGCATGGAGATTAGCTTAAGAGAGCCTTCCAGCGTGGAATGTTGCATATGATGGAAACATGGCATGAGATAGTACATGTGACGTTTGTGGGTGGTTTGAGGACTCATGGTGACACTCATTTCTTGATTGTAGAATGGTAAGGAGTGTTTGGGTTCTTGTGGATGAGGATGTACATGAACAAATTATGGGTTGTAGAAAGCTGAGGGCGAAACAATGACTTTCATGATGGATGAAGTTGGTCGAATCAACAAGGATCCGGTGAGGATGGCCAGCGCTCTCGCGACGTCCGCGCCCCACGTGCGTGCGCCGCCGCCGGCCCCACCTCTGCCGCCCCTGCCGCTTGCCCTCCCTCCGTCCCCATTCAAGCCCACCACCCTCGCCATCCCTGCATCCGGCCCATCCGCGCCGCGGCACCTCTCCTCCGCGTCGGCATCGGGGCTGGTTCCCGATCCAGATGCGCCGTCGCCGTCGCTGCATCCGGGGCTCTGCCGCTCGTCCCCCGGGGTGGTCGCCGGTTTGCCCCCATCGTCCGGCGACTCGGCTCCATCGACTGAAGCCTCTCCGCCCCCGCCTCGTCTTCGATCCATTGTGGTCCGGGAGCCCGCCGCCGGGATTTGTGCTGACGGCCGTTCCGATGTCGCACGGGTCGCTGCTGGAGTGCCGCGGTCTGCCTGCTGCGTGCGGGCTTTCGCGGAGGTTGGTGCTGTTGTTGTTGCTCCGCCCTCCTCTTCACGGACTCGCGCCCAATCTGTGGTAATCCGGGACGCAGCCTTGGCTCCGGAGTCAGCCGCAAGCATTTCGCCAAGGAGTGCGAGGAGCCGCTAAAGTGCTGGTGTTGCTACAAAGATTTCCATCTTGCCAGCCAGTGCCCTGGCCCTTCGCCAAAGCTCTCCTCGACGGTGCCTTCCCACGGTCCTCGACTTGGTGTTGGGGATCGCCGTGACGCGCCGGCCAGCCATGCTTCTATGCAGCGCTCATACGCCGAGGCTCTCTTAGCGCCACCCCTTGGAGATCGCTTGGCTCATAGTGTGGACGGATGTGTCTTCCCTCTCACTACGGTTGAGCAGGATCTCCTTGCTGCTATGCTCTCGGCTAGGCCGGTGGGCATCGATCCGTGCCCTGATGATCCTATGCTTGATGAAGCAATGGCGCCGTCCCCTCAGGTTTTGCCTGTCATCCTTGGTCCTAGGGACTGCTCCGCTTGGGGCGATGACATGTGGTTCAGCCATGGTGCCTCGTCCGTAGGGAGTGAGGAATATGTTGATCATATGTGCTCGGAGACTACTCTTCTGTCGCCACACCATGGAGGCTCCTCCTCGTCTTCTGTGGTGCACTCCCTTGTACGTCCGATGCCAAGTCCAGAGGAGCCGCTCGGTTTCAACGCGCCTGATGTTCTAGTTGAGCCTATGGATGAGGTGTGCAATGTTGTTGCGAAGGTGGTGCAAACTAAAGCGGCACCACTATCTCTGGAGGATTTTCTCAGCAAGGTTACTTGTTCGCTCTCACAACCTCTGCTTGGGACCCCAGTGCCTTCGCATGGGGAGAAGAATGGCGGGCGACGGAGCGGGCGTCTAGATAAGAAGAACAAGGCATGCAACATCCCGCCACCCAAGCGTGCAGAGTATAGAATGTTGGAGGCTTTTGATGAGTTGCCGGAGGTCAGCAAAGCAGAGGGGCCAGAGCAAAAGATGTAAGCATACCTGGACATGTACAAAAAATCGCTCTCACCGCAAGTGATCGAGGCGTTGAGCTCTTTGGCGAGGATCGCTGGAAAGTCAAAGTTGGACCTGTCAGGATGTTTGCCACCTGATAATGTTAGCACATGATTCTTTGAGGCCGAGTCAGAAGAGTCTTTCGGTATGGACAGTTTCCCTTCGGCGAGTGGCAGTTATTTTGGTTGCACTTGAGCCTCGCCTAACTGCCTTGGGCTTGGGTGCTTTGGTGTCTGGCTCTGATGATGTCCCTTGATGCTGCAGTTGTCTTGTCCCTGTCCCCAAGTTCTAGTGCCTTTTTTCTTGTTTTCTTTTTTTTCTTTCTTTTTGGGTTTTCATTCGTTTTTCCCTGATTAGCCGAGAATGTTTGGTTTTCGGGTCCGGTTTTTCTTATAAACTGGACCAACTCTCTTCTTCTCAATGAAATGCAAGAACCCCCGCCCCTTTCGAGGTGTTCTCGAAAAAAAATGATGGATGAAGTTCTATTAGAAAGAAATTATACAAAGATGATCGTAACTTTATGGGCCATTTGTAAGACGAGAAGGGATGTAATGCATGAAAATGTTATTTAGAGTCCATTTGCGGCGTACTGCTTTGTAGAGAGGTTCTTACATGAGCTGGAGTTACTCACCAAACCGCGGAAAGGAGAGGGATCGTTCCTCGTGAAAGGGTTGCCTGGCTCCACCTCAGGGTTAAGTAAAAAAGGTAATGTGGATGGTGCAATTTCACAATTGGAAGGAAAGCTTGCAGCAGTGGCTATTTTCCCCGGGCTATGTAAACTCGGTGATCTTTGACTAACAAAGCTAGGGTGTTTCTCTCAGGAAAAATTGTTGGTAGACCATGGATTTAGAAAATCCCATGAATTAACTTGGGTCACATGTCTGATTTTGGCTACATCATTTGATGTAACTGATTATTCTTTGCCTTGGAATAAAACTGGCTATTGGGCAGCCAAAACTATCGTGACAATACACTTTGACTCGTTTCTATAGTTTGCATGCCTTTGTACTACTTTTATTGCCGTATTTATGTTAATGCACTTTCCAATGATACATAAGCAAGGTATTTCGGGTCCTTCGTAGGGAAGGCATATCATAGATAATTATACTTCTCACTCATATATCATATCTGGTAGGTTGTGGTACTTCATTGCTACAAACATGGGTTATTGTAAAATACATGTCATTTGGATACTTCTGTTCAATTCTGAAGTATTTTTATACAATACAAATAGTTGAAGTTAATTTTACGAAAGAAAAAAGGCGGATTATGGGAGTGTGTGACTTGAATATATTATACGCTTGTTGCGTTGTGCTGTGCCACGCCAGTATTGGCGTACGTGGGTGATGCGCATGCGTACGTCGTTGGTTCGTCACATCGGTCGATCTCATCCACAGTAGAGAAGAAAAGGGGGAGAGGCAAGTCAAAGCACGCAGCGCGGCCTAGCTATGAAGCTACCTGCAAATGAACGAACGAACTCACTCGTGGCTCGCCCGGCGACCGCAGACGTAGAGTTGTATATACACAACGTAGAGTAGGTCGTATATGTATATCTTGTGGCCGATCAGCAGCCACCAGCAAGCAAAGCGCAGCGATCGAGCCCTGATGGAAACCGCCCAACAGAATCGATGCATGGACGCACGCGGACCAGGCAAGTTCACGGCCAAAACGTACGTTACTCACTCAACCAAGAACCAAAGAGAACTGCCCAATACGTTAGGGCATCTCCTACACCGAACCCCAAATCGCGCAGCGACTGCACGGTTCGAACATGTTTTGCCATTTAACATGATACATGGTACTATATCAGCTGTGGCTGATTCAGACGTCTTTTTTTTCTGCAAACCAGAAGTAAACCGAGCTTCGTGAGAGTTCAGACCGCTGCCACGCAATGGTCTGACAAACTTCGCCTACCCAAAACCCCTCTCCCTCACCAGCATGCTTTCCCGCCAGATCATCAGCTCCACATGCCCGTCCAAAGGGGACGCGGACGCTCACTGAGGCCGGCATTGAAGCGACTCGTCGTCCGAGAGCACCGTCCGCTGCATGCCCGCTCTACACCCCTTCTCTTCACATTGAAATGACATCCGTCTGCCGCCTACAACCATTAAACCACCGTGTGTGCCTACGAACCTACTCCAGCGCCCCGAGCACCACAGTCTGTGCCTATGCCGGCCGACATTAAACGCCTATCACCGGCTGGCGCCTCGCATCCACCGCTATTTAAACGTGGTCCGGCGCCGAGCAAGAACCACACCACACATCCGCCACTATATACACAACGTAGAGTAGGTCGTATATATATCTTGTGGCCGATCAGCAGCCACCAGCAATACACAACGTAGAGTAGGTCGTATGTATATATCTTGTGGCCGATCAGCAGCCACCAGCAAGCAAATCGCAACGATCGAGCCCTGATGGATACTGCCCAACAGAACCCAACAGAATCGATGCATGGACGCACGCGGATCAGGTAAGTTCACGGCAAATACGTTACTCACTTGACCAACCAAACAGTTGATGGATACTGCCCGACCAGTTTGAGATTGGATGTTTAGAAGAATGATTGTATCATTAGCCTATTACGGCATCCTCAACGATGACCCGCAAATTGGCTTTGGCATTCGTCCGTAGACATAGAGACCAGTCAACGGATACTGATGCGGGAGCCGGTCATTCAATGCAGTCTTATATATGTCTGCCAGTAAATGGCAATATGATGTTCAAATAAAGTTCAATCCATAGCGCTTGCCAGGTCAGCACGAGCGCTTGATCACATGCCTGATCATCACATGCTCGATCACAAGCAAAAAGAGGCATGTAATGCTCCGGCCATGGTGGCGTCTTTAGTCTTTACGGTGGGTGACACGATGGCCGCGACCTCCACCACGTTCGTGACCAGCATGTCCACTGCCACGTTCGCCACGAGCACGCCCTCCGCCGGCCTTCTGCTTCTTGAGCTTCTCCTCCTTTGCGGCTTTCCCCGCGGCGATTTTGCTGTGTTGCTGAGTTGATCTTCCGGGCGAGCATGATGCTCGGATCCTCCTGCATCTCCACCACCTCCAACTCAGGCAGGCTATCCTCCGGTTCCATGAGTTGGCGGCAGGGGAGGGAAGAAGTGAATGGAGAAAAGGGCAGGAATTGGGTGGAGAGTGACGGGATGGAAGAATAGAGTGGGGGATTTTGCCATGGAAACAGGGCGACGAGCTACAAAGCGCGGGCTCCGCCTTTCTTTTGGGTGGGCCAAGGTTGTTAGCGTCCGACGTGTTTCGTGTCCGGACTCCAGCGAAGCCCCTCACGTTTGGTTCCAGCTTGCAGGGAAATCGTGGTTCGGACTGCTCGCCGATGGATGGGGATCGGCGTTGGATGGCTTCTGTGGTCCGGACAGCTACGTCTGGATGGATACGGGCGGTTAGAGGGTCCGCATTAGAGATATTCTTAGGGTGTGTTTGGCTGGAGAACGAGATGGAATGGAATGTCATGGTATTTTCGTCAATAGCGAGGCTGAGGCGTCTATGATAAATTTGTCGGTCTCAAGATCCATAAGCTCAGTCTCTTGTGAAGATGCTCATAGAGATAGAGTGTGTACATACGATTTAAGAATAAATGTGGGCGTGTACATATGAGCATCTGCTTTTGTATTTGTATTTTAAAAAAAACAAGCATCAAAACTTCAAAAGTCCACTCTTCTTCTCCTATGCGGTGTTCTGCGTTGGCCAGCTAGAGGTAGCTAGGCACCCGATCGAGATTTCGCGCCTCGATCCCGGCTTCTGGGCGGCACTACTGGCCAGTCGTTTTTTTTTTTTGAGGGTTATGGCCAGTCGATCTTGGCGTACGTGTATCACACATGTGAGTGGTTCGTCTCCGACGACTAGACATATACAAGGGCCAAATTGCACACACTCACACATGTACTACTACAGGAGATCAGCCAGCAGGGCGCGAGGTGTACCGCTGTCCGATCGATTTCCCTCCAACGGCCGGGTAATGGACCTACACTCCATGCCTTTGCTTAGCAATGGATGGATTAGTTTTTGAGCCACATGCACGGAGCCAACGCGACGGATCAGGCCGTTGGTGGAGATTCTCCTTGGGGCGTCTCTGGCCCATGCATGCATGCAAATGGACACAGCAGCGTACATGCAAGCAGTCGCAGTGCATGCATGGTCACGATGGTCTCGTGAGGGGCATTCCTGAAGACTGAAGTCAAAGTACCAAAGGGGGGTTTCCCAACATTTGGTGCATTTTAGGCCATGCCCGCTCCCGCTCCACCCCCAGCCCCGCGCCGGCGCCGGCGCTGGCGCCGGCGCCGGCGCTGGCGCCCGCCCGGGCCGCCCTCGCTGACCTGGCGGCCTCCTGGTTCATGCCGCTGCCGCCTCCGCCGCATGGCCGACCGGCTGCTGCCGCCCTTGCGAAGCTCCCCTCCCCGTTGCGGCCGTCGGATGCCCACCTGCCAGATCTAGATTCTCCGACGCCCGGCGGCTCCGACGCGCGCGCGTCCTCCGGATCCGAGTTCGTCCCCGAGTCGCCGTTGGGTCCTGGCCCGGGCTCGGTCGCTCCTCCAGCTGCGTCATCCCTGGCGCGCATTGATGGGAGGTTGGTGGCTCGCCATTACTGCTCCACGTCGGTGGAGCGCTCCAGCTCGCCTCCTGCTGCGACTTCAAGGCTAACGCCAGGCGCGTCTTCAAGGCCGGCGACAGGCGCGGGGCGCGAGGCGGACAAGGCGGACATGACCGGCGGCTGGCGCCTTGTCAAATCGCAGCGAGGCCCGCGCCGCCCGGCTTTGGAGCCTCAGGCATTCATGCCTCCTCCCCTCCCGCTGTGGCTTAAAGGCCGATGCTGTCGCTGCCTCGCTCCTGGGCATAAAGCGCTGCTGTGCCGAGAGCCCATCAGCTGCGCTCGCTGCCTCGAGAACGGTCACCGCGACCGTGGCTGCAAGAACCGGTGGCGTCCTCTCAGCTCTCTGCCTTGCCTCTCGTTCATCCCGCCACAACCTCTTCCTCGCCCGTCGCCTGCTGCTCCTCAGGCTCAGGAGCCCAAGTTCGGCGCTGGTCGGGGCTGGCCTCTCCCCAAACCTGCGCCGGCACCGCTGCTACTCCCCCAACCACCAGCACCCCCTCTGCTGCTCGACACCGCCACCACCACCATGCCGCATCTGGGTGATGCTGCTCTCAGGCTTGAGGAGGACTTCGTGGTCGTCCCTGCCACGCCGGAGATGCAGGCTGAAGCTGCCCTGCTCTCCACCAACGCCGCCGTTGCTTGGTTCGAAGGAGCTCGGGAGGATGTCCCCTGCAACACGGTGGCTGCTGCGTTCGCCGCCACCTTCGGCTTCAGGCAGGAGGATGTGAGTGTCGTCCGACACTACCCCGAGCAGTACCTGGTGCGGTTCTTGTACCAGCACAACTGCGCTGACGCCGTCGACCGCGGCGACTTCCTCGTCGGCAACTCTAGGCTCTTTGTCCGCGGGTGGCGGCTCGAGGCGCACGCGGACAATGAGGACATGATGTACCATGTCCGCCTCTGCCTTGAAGGGATCCCGGTGCACGGCTAGAACAACTACATCGCCTCGTTCGTCATCGGTCGTGGCTGCTCGCTGGACTACATCGAGCAAAGGTCGGTGCGTAGGGACGACATGCACGACCTCTCGCTCTGGGCATGGACGTCTGACCCCAACCGCATCCCCAAGGTGAAGTGGCTCACCTTACCGGCTCGGGGCCATCGGCGTCGCGGCCGTCGTGGCCTCCGGCACCGCGTGCTGGTGCACCTTGATCTGCTGGAAGACCACACCAAGGCCAATGATGACGACGACAACCCGCCTCCTGCGGAAATCCAGGAGTACACTTGGTACCGGCGCTGTGTGGATGGCACGGTGGGACGCGGTGAGCGTCGTGCCGCCCAGGGCAGAGATGAGAGGAGGCCACCTCGCCGGGACGACGAAGACGACCATGACGGCCAGCGGGGCCGTGGTGCTCCACGTCCACGCGAGGGATGGGGCGCCGTATCCGGCGCTCGCTCTCCAGGGGAGCCACTGATCGCCAGCGGACGGAGGGGCAAGACCGCAGCCGCGACCGTTCTGGTGGGCGGCGTCGGAGCGACGCCCCTGCGATGGCCGGCCTCGCGCCTGCTCCTGCTAGCGTCGCGCCCGCCACGGTACTTCTGGGCTCCGGGTCCACCAGCGCTGAGGAGACCCGTGCCCTGGAGTTGCTGCCGGTGCGTGGGCGTAGCCCGGCACGCCAAGTCTCGCCACGGGCTGTGCGCCGGCGCGCCCAGGAGGCTCTCACGCCGCCAGCCTCGCCCCCTCTATCCCCCACGTCGGTGCTGCCACGTCAACTCCTCTCCAAGCGAGACGATCCTAGGGCGTCGGCCATCTCTCTAGCGGCTCAAAACCCGGCGGTGACACACCTCTGCTCGCCCACGGTGCTTCTTCCGCCTCTATCTCCGGCCAGGCCGCCGGGCTTCGAGTCGTCGCCCACTCCTCCCCTGGTCTCCAGCGGCCCGGTGCGACGCACCCCCTCTTCGGTGCAAAGGCGCAGAGCGGCTGCGGACATCCAGCCGGCCAGTGTTGGCCTGGCTGTGCTCTTCGACGAGAGGCCGGAGCCGATTCTGCCATCCCCGGCGTCCATGCCGCCGCGTCCACCTGCTGCTCGTCGCAAGGCGCTTGCGGGTGTTACCATCTCCAGGTCCGCTGCGGGTCTCTCCCTGCATAGGACATGTGTGAAGAACAAAGCCCCTGGGCGTGCCAAGGAGGCGCCTGCTACAAAGGCGGCTGAGCTGCTGGTTTGCCGCAGCCTGGGAATAGTCAAGAATGGCGAAGATGTTACATCGGCGGCCTTAGATGCTTTTGCAGAGAAGTTCAAAGACACACTGCCCCCGGAGGTGATCAGCTCCATGCGTGAGCTTTTCAAGCTTGATGATGTGCAGGCTGCTGGAGTGGAGGATGCGCTTATCCAGCACGGCGGAGCTGGCGCCATCGCCCTGGATGGACCTGAGGATGCGGCTGGAGCCTTGTTGGCTGCAATCTGATTGATGGTCGTTGTTCTTTGGGTTTAGTAGTTCCCAATGTTAGATCAACTTCATGTGTCTGTAGTGTGGTGCGTGCACAAGGTGCAGTGTCATGTTTTCTTCTGGTGTCTTTGTAGCTCCAGGAGCTTTGCTAAGCTCAGAGTTGGGTTCTGTCAGCCCAGCTTGCTGCTGCTTTTGCATGTGTGTGTGGCTGATGGATGTTCATCATGCCTCTATGTGTACTCCCTATTATCATGTTAGAGCAAGTTATCAATGTTTTATGTTGGAACGTCCGAGGCCTCAATTGTCCGGATCGACGGTCCACTGTCAACGCCACCATCACCTTCTCCTCCTGTCATATTGCATGCCTTTAGGAGACGAAACTTGTCAATGTCGACGTGTTCACGACCTCCTTCCTTGGGGGAAACAGACTGCGCAACTTTGCGCAGAGGCCAGCCGAAGGCACAAGGGGGGAATGCTTCTGCTTTGGGATGACCAGTTGGTGGACCTAGTTGACATCAACTACACCGCCTTCTGTTTATCCGCGATGGACCGAGTCCGAAACTCCGACGTGCAATACAAGATCACCACCGTTTACGGCCCCACTGACTCTTCTCGCAAAGACGCTTTCTTCGCGGAGCTCGTCGACCAAAAACCACCTGCCGGAGTCCTATGGCTTGTGGCAGGAGATTTCAATCAAATATATCGCGCGCGCGACAAGAGTAATAGAAACATTAACCGGAGTCGCATCAACCGGTTTCGAACGGCTCTCCAGAGTTGCGAGTTGAAAGAAATTCATCTACAAAATAGGAGGTTCACCTGGAGCAACGAGAGGGCAAACCCGACCTTGTGCAAACTTGATTCGTTCTTCTGCAACGCTGAATGGGACGCCGCCTTCGGCACCCACGTGCTCCACGCCCTGTCTTCCTCCCTTTTCGACCACTGCCCTCTCCTTCTCGCAGATGACAAAGGCCCGATGAGATCCAAGACCTTCAAGTTCGAAAACTTCTGGGTCTCCATGCCGGGTTTCATGGAAGTTGTTAGCAAGGCTTGGGATGAGCAGCCTCCGCACTCTGAGCCGTATCAGATCTTGTTCCACAAACTCAGAAAGGTTGGACAGCGCCTTTCTGAGTGGAGTAGGGGACACTTCTCAAAGGCAAAAATTCAGCTGCATGCGGCCCTTTTGGTGATCCTGCACCTTGACATTGCGCAAGAAAACAGACATCTTTCCCCCGACGAGGTTGATCTAAGGGCTAGGCTTAAGAGGAGGGTAATAAGCCTGGCCGTGCTTGTGAGGGCTCGGAAAAAGCAATGCGCGAGAATTGCTAACCTCAAGGAAGGAGATGCAAATACCAAATTCTTCCATCGCCGGGTCAATGCAAGGAGGAGAAAGAATCATATCCTTAGGCTAAAGCATGGCCAGGGTTGGGTCACTGACCATGATGCTAAGGAGAAGATAATTCATGACCACTTTTCTACGGTCATGAGGAGAGGGTCTTTGTCAACAAAAGACTTCAACTGGGACGAGCTCAACCTGGAGTCTCACGAGTTGGAGCTGCGCGAGCTTGGATCGCCCATCACCGAGGAGGAGGTGCTTGGGGCATTAAACGACATGCCCAATGATAAGGCGCCAGGCCCGGACGGCTTCACGGGCATTTTCTTCAAGAAGTGCTGGGGCATAATCAAGCATGATGTGATGAGGGTGATTCTCCAGTTTGACTCCTTACACACGTCCGATCTACACTGGCTCAACTCTGCCAACGTCGTGCTTCTGCCCAAGAAGGAGGGAGCTGAGGGTATTGGCGATTATAGACCCATTAGCCTTATCCATGTTATCGCCAAAATCCTCGCGAAGGTGCTATCCCTCCGCCTTGCTCCGCACATGAACAAACTTGTCTCCAACGCTCAAAGCGCCTTCATCAAGACGAGAAGCACACACGATAACTTCATGTGCGTGCGCAACTTTGCCCGCCAGCTCCATAAGTGCAAGACTCCGTCGCTCCTGTTCAAGCTTGACATCCGAAAGGCATTTGATTTGGTCAGATGGGAGTATGTGCTGGACTTCCTCCGACGCCGTGGATTCCCATGCAAATTTCGTAACTGGATTGCGGCGCTTCTTTGCACCTCTTCCTCGAGGATCATCCTAAATGGTGTGCCCAGCCTGCCAATCATTCACGGTCAGGGCCTTCGCCAGGGGGGACTCAATTTCACCGTTGCTATTCGTCATCGCCATTGATCCGCTACAACGGCTCCTTGACTTGGCTACCCGCAAGAAATTGCTCCACCGGATCCGTGGAAGAGGTGTCATGGTGAGTACCTCGCTTTATGCGAATGATGCCGCGGTGTTCATGGCCCCTATAAAAAAAGACATTGACAACTTCTCGGCAATTTTATGTGGTTTTGGGGAGGTCACCGGGCTATGCACCAACTTTCACAAGAGCTCCGTTGTGCCTATCCGGTGCAATAACCTTAACTTGGGACACATTCTGCAAAGCATGCCGGCCACTGTGGCTTCCTTCCCTCTACGGTACTTAGGCCTCCCGCTATCCGTCTGGCAGCTGAAAAAGGCGGATTTCCAATTTCTTGAAGACAAGGTGGCGAGCAAATTGGTTACGTATGAGGGGCAGAACATTACTACCATTGGGCGCACGACATTAGTAAAATCGGTCATCTCCTCACTTGCGGTCTACTTCATCACCTCCTTGATTGTCCCTCCGTCCATCTTGCAAAATGTGAACAAGCTGGAGCGTGCTTTCCTGTGGTCCGGGTCGGATAAGACCACGGGAGCAAAGTGCAAGGTTAATTGGAATATTGTCTGCCGCCCATCGGAGTACGGTGGCCTTGGAGTCCTTAACACCACCAAGTTTGCTCGCGCCTTGCGACTGAGATGGCCTTGGTTCGAATGGACGGAGCCAAATAAGATGTGGGTCGGTTTGGGCAACCCTTGTGACGAGGCGGACATGTCTTTCTTCTATGCCTCAACCACCATTTTTGTGGGGAATGGGGCCAAAACGCCCTTCTGGGAATCCCCTTGGCTACAGGGAGCCAAACCAAAAGATGTTGCTCCCCTAATTTTCGAGGCCTCCATGAGGAAAAATTGGAAGGTGCGCGAGGCCCTCAAAAACAATGATTGGATTCTCAAGATCAACCCCTCCACGACCGTCTCCATCGAGCACATCCGGCAATTCTTCACCCTTTGGATGCTCTTGCACAACTTCCATCTTGATGAGCTTTCCGAGGATTCCATTATATGGAAGCACACGACCGATGGGTGCTACACCGCCGCCTCCGCATATCAAGCGCAATTCCTCGGGCTAGTTCTCTCCCACATGGAGCACATGATTTGGAAGGCTTGGGCGCCTCCAAAGGCAAAGTTCTTCGCTTGGCTGGCAACCCAAGATAGAATCTGGACGGCGGATAGGCTCGCCAAGCGGGGTTGGCCGAACTGTGGTCTTTGCCCTCTTTGCAAAAGGGAGCAAGAGAGCGGTCCTCATCTTTTTTTCAAGTGTCATTACACCATCCGCCTTTGGAAGATGGTCATTGAGAAATTTCAGCTTACGCATTTGGACATCTCTTCATGGCATTTGGAGGCTTCAGTTAAGAGTTGGTGGGAAAATTTGACCGGCACAGGAGTACCCGACAGAAAGGCGATGGCCTCGATGACTATGCTCGTGTCGTGGACCGTCTGGAACGAAAGGAATGCACGGGTCTTCCGGCATAAGTGTGCTCCACCGCCTATTTTACTAGCTTCCATTGCCAATGAGGCAAAGCTTTGGGTCACCGCCGGGGCAAAGAAATTAGGGGCCATTATTTTGCGTGAGTAATCACTCATGCCGTGTAAGGGTGCCTATTGTAACAAAACCTCTTCTCTACTTAATTAATATATGAGGCAAATCTTTTGCCTCGGTTTAAAAAAAAAACGATGGTCTCGTGATCTCGTCCAGCACATAACAGTTGCGAGATATCCAAAGTTGAGCAAGCGTGATTTACCCTCGTCGATGAGCTAGCGGCGGCGTTCTTCATTATTTTTTTTCTTTCGAAACGGCGTGCTCCATTATCACATCCTGATTCCTGAAGCCGTTATGCATTATTGAACTGTAGAGTTACCTGATTTTCCAACTTGAGCTTATGGGTGGCATTATCGCGTCGTCTTATGGCTCTATCTTAACCTTGAGCTTATGGGTTCTCGTTGAACTGTGGAGCTACCTGATTTCGAAGTGTATGTGCATTAGAAATGCTATTTTCCTCCACGCGAAAAATTAAAATTAAAATTAAATGCTCTTTTCCTACGCAGAGAATTCAGAAATGCTATTTTTCAGGCTTTCAGATAAATGCTGTTCCATTTCACGAGGCCGTAGGACCATTTAGGCCCATTCCCGCAAAGGCCACCCACGGGCCTCCACGTTTCCCTTCCCGCACAGCCAGCGTAGGCCAGGCCGTATGGACCGTCACGTTGTCCTCACGGCACGGCCCAACCAACCCTCGCGTCTCCCCCCGCTTCCACCTCTCCGCGCACCGCCGCCGCCGCCGCCGCACTCCCACGCACGCTGCCGCGGCGGCCACCCACGCCCGCCGCTGCGCTCGCTTTCGCGCCTCCACCGGTCCCACCCGCACCGCGCCCGCGCGCCCGACCTGATCCTCCGCGCCGCTCGCGAGCCGCCATCCAGCAGAGATGCCGGCCCTGAGGCCGCCGCCGCCGCGCCTCATGCTCAACGCCGTCTCCTGCATGCGGAACGCGCAGACGGTGCTGCGGGACATCAACGTCAGCGTCCACGACGGCACGGCGCTCGTCCTCACGGGCGCCAACGGCTCCGGCAAGACCACCTTCCTGCGGATGCTGGCCGGCTTCTCGCGCCCCTCGGCCGGGGAGATCCTCTGGAACGGCCACGACGTCACCACCCCGGGGGTATTCCAGCAGTACAAGCTGCAGCTCAACTGGATGTCGCTCAAGGACGCCGTCAAGGAGAAGCTCACCGTGCTGGAGAACGTCCAGTGGTTCGAGCTCCTCGAGGGCAAGCACGGCAGGTCCGCCCCAGCCATCGAGCTCATGGGCCTCGGCAGGCTCATGAACGACAAGGCCAGGATGCTCTCCATGGGGCAGAGGAAGCGCCTCCAGCTCGCCAGGCTGCTCGCCATCGACCGCCCGATCTGGCTCCTCGACGAGCCCTCCGTCGCGCTCGACTCCGAGGGCGTCAAGCTGCTCGAGTACATCATAGCGGAGCACCGCAAGAAGGGTGGGATCGTCATCGTCGCCACGCATCTGCCCATTGAGATCGAGGATTCCATGAACCTCCGTCTTCCGCAGCGGTTCCCCCGGAGGAAAACTCTGGTTGATCTTGTGCGTTGATTGATGGGAGCTCAAAATATTTAGCTGTATCTTTCTAATTCTTCTCCAGCCATACAAGTTTTGCGTTGGAGCAACTTCTGATGGTGCAATTTTGTGACACTTTCTTCTGGAAAATAAGAACATACTATTTGCCATGTCAATATATATGCTGGTGCCTGCTTTGCTCACATACTGCATTTTGGAGATTTGTGGTCGTTCTTTTGACTTTGATTTATTCACTCAGTCATGCCAATATGCCATTGCCACCTGGTAGTGCAATCTTCTGTTCTTATTCAGTGTCTAGCAGTTTTAGTGATGAGATGCAGTGTATTGTCCTGAAGCTTCGATTGGCGGAAAGCTGCCCAGATTTGGAGATCTTTTTACAAGGTAATGGACTACTGGTTTAGGAATTAGGAATTTTCTGTATACAACCAAATTTTATCGTTCCAGTATCTCGTGTATCCAGTATTGACTTCTGTCCTGAATTTTGGTAGTGATGTTTACCCTGGTTTATGATGTTAGGGCATATCTTTGTCTAGCTAGTGCTATGATATTTGAGTGGTCTACTGGTCTTGCTGTCCATTTTTAACACGATGTTTGAGTGGTCTTTGTCTAGCTGTTGCTATAATCTTTGAGTGGTTTTCGATGTCGCTGCGGCTTCTGCAGAGATTCCCTCGAAGGAGAACTTTGGTTCATCTTCTGCGTTGATGAGGGCTTGGGAATGTAGCTGTATCTTTCTAATTTCTTCTCCAGTCATACAAATTGTGTGTTGAAGCAACTTCTGATGGTGCAATTACACTCTAAAAAATTTCAACATATTCGCCATATCAAAATATAATGCTGGTGCCCCCTTTGCTCACACACTGCATTTTGGAGATTTATGGTCATGGTTTTGCCTTCGATGTGTTCACCTATTCATTCCATTGCCACCTGATGGTAGAATCTTATGTTCCTAACTCATTGTCTAGCAGTTTTAGTCATGAGATGCGGGGCATTGGCCTGAAGCTTTGATTGGCTGGAAAGGTGATGAAATTTGGAGATCTTTTTACAAGGTAATGGGTTGGAATT
This sequence comes from Triticum dicoccoides, assembly GCF_002162155.2. NCBI lineage: Eukaryota > Viridiplantae > Streptophyta > Magnoliopsida > Poales > Poaceae > Triticum > Triticum dicoccoides. The sequence continues at coordinate 718,839,366 of NC_041382.1, read as the reverse complement.
AGGAATTCTCCATACAGTCAAACTGCATTGTTCCAGTATCTCATGTGTCCAGTATGGTAGACTTCTATCCTGAATTTCTGTTAGTTATGTATACGCCGAACTCGTTTATGATGTTAGGGCGCATCTTTGTCTGCTATTGTTATAATCTTTGAGTGGTCTACTCTGCATTTTTTTTTTAACATGATGTTAGAATTAGGAATCCTCTGCCAGCCTACTGAATCAAGCAGGTCCTGTTTACCTTCAAGAAATTTGGCAACTAGTGGAAGCGCCCAATTGGTATGAAGTTGAAGAGGTCTAATAGGATGATTTTTTATCGCCATGATAATCCACTAGTGAATCACAATTAGAATGAAAATGATGCTACTTGTACTCCTTCCGTGAAAAAATTGTTACTCATACTGAATTTGCCGTGCATTGTACTGTGTATAGATAAGTTTAGTATATTGCAGATTGTTAATTTGCTATGTAGATGGTCTAAAAACTTCTTTGTGGGTATTCAGAAAAGGCGAACCACCAAATAGTTCTATAGTTATTTCTGGTGTGACTGGAACCATTTTGTAAATTGCTCACTTAAATGGAACCTTCAAGTGCATCACTAGGATCAACATCTCTCCGTAGAATGTGGCAATCTGAAACTTCTGAATAATGTCTAGCTATTGCTCTAATCTTTGAGTGGTTTTCGATGTAGCTGCGGCTTCTGCAGAGGTTCCCTTGGAGGAGAACTTTGGTTCATCTTCTGCGTTGATGAGGGCTTGGGAATGTAGCTGTATCTTTCTAATTTCTTCTGCAGTCATACAAATTGTGTGTTGAAGCAACTTCTGATGGTGCAATTACACTTCTAAAAAATTTCAACATATTGGCCACATCAATATATATGCTGGTGCCCGCTTTGCTCACACACTGCATTTTGGAGGTTTATGGTCATGGTTTTGCCTTTGATGTGTTCACCTATTCATGCCATTGCCACCTGATGGTAGAATCTTCTGTCCTAATTCATTGTCTAGCAGTTTTAGTCATGAGATGCGGCGCATTGGCCTGAAGCTTTGATTTGCTGGAAAAGTGATCTAATTTGGAGATCTTTGTACAAGGTAATGGGTTGTAGGAATTAGGAATTTTCCATACATTCAAACTGCATTGTTCCAGTATCTCATGTGTCCAGTATGGTAGACTTCTATCCTGAAACTTTTTTAGTTATGTATACCCTGAACTCGTTTATGATGTTAGGGCGCATCTTTGTCTGCTATTGTTATAATCTTTGAGTGATCTACTCTGCAATTTTTTTAACATGATGTTAGAATTAGGAATCCTCTGCCAGCCTACTGAATCGAGCAGGTCCTGTTTACCTTAAAAGAAATTTGGCAACTAGTGGAAGCGCCCGATTGGTACGAAGTTGAAGAGGTCTAATAGGATGATTTTTTATCGCCATGATAATCGACTAGCGAATCACAATTAGAATGAAAACAATGCTACTTGTACTCCTTCCGTGGAAAAAATGTTACTCATGCTGAATTTGTCATGCATTGTACTGTGTATAGATAAGTTTAGTATATTGCAGACTGTTAATTTGCTATGTAGATGGTCTAAAAACTTCTTTGTGGGTATTCAGAAAAGACGAGCTACCAAATAGTTGTATAGATATTTCTGGTGTGACTGGAACCATTTTGTAAATTGCTCACTTGAATGGAACCTGCAAGTGCATCACTAGGATCAACATATCTACGTAGAATGTGGTAATCTGAAACTTCTGAATAATGTCTGATTGGCTATTTGGCATGCATATTTTGCACGCAGAGATGCCAAAATAGTGTTGTTTCATGAGTGGGACATGTACTTTGTCATTTGCTGCTCCCATTGGTTCATGTCTGCTGGAGAAGATTCTCAAGGAAACAGATGGGTTTGCCAAATTTATAAATGTACCGTTGTACCATAGATTAACATTAAATTTCTTTGATCTGCTGCATAGGAGGGGATTGGATTCTTTTACATTGTTTGACATAAGTATTTATCTTGCAGTGATCTGTCTTTGTAGAGAGAAAAAGAAAGCAGAAACTAGGTTGACAAAAATTGCTAAATTAAATCTTAGCGGCATTATATATTGCTGATATGCTTATATGGCCTCCATCTGAATCTTGAGTAATGTCACCATGCTGGTTGCAAGTTTATATATTGATAAAATAAATCTCAGTGGCATTATATACTGTTGATATGCTTATGCGATCTCCTTCTGAATCTTGAGCAACGTCACCATGCTGGTTGCGAGTTTGAATATATTTGGTGCAGTATGCATTCTTTATACTAGGCTGGCCTATGTACTCTGGTACTTCATTGGCGCAGGCTGTAACAAGGGAGCACTGAATGGTGTACTGATAAGCCCCCAGGGACCATTGGAGAGGTGCTCTCTGACCCCATTCTGCAAGTAGCTGGCCCACTATTCAAGACAAGGTGTTAAGCCACTTCCCAGGCCAGCACGGAGCCACCAATACTACATAAATGCCCACTGTTTCTTTTGCTGTATTTTGTTTGGTTGTTTGTTACTTCCTCTCTAGTCCCCCACCTACAGGATTCTAGCGTGGAGTCTGTTTACAACGGATCAGGATTGAAGATTGATCTTTATAGTGCAAATGCTCAGGCCTAGCTCAGATCCTTGATAGCTTGATCTTTCTTGTAAATGAAAATGACATTTCTGTGTCTAGAGAGTTCATTATGATCCAGGCCATCTGGCCCAATACAGTTGAGCTGAAAGGATCCTGTTATGATGTTCTGACTTAGATTTGATTGCTCTAAACAAGAGTTAAGATGCGTGTTAAAATCACTCACCATTCATTATATAGTGCCTTAATGGTGCTTTGGTAGATGAGTAGGTGGAGTATTTGATGTTGTAAGAGTGAGGTCTTCTCTTTTCTATTATTAAAATATATACTCCATGTACTCATAGTTATTCATTTATATTTTTTCTGTTGTATATTAGGAGGTAGATTTTATTTTCTGTAACGATTTGTATTTTCTGCAGAGCATATATCTTAATTGTGTGTGATTTGTGATGGAACGAGAAATAGAGCCGATCTGTACTGAAAAAGGAGGCCTGAAGATCCAAAGAGAGAAAAGCTTCAGTATCAGGTTAGCATATGAACAGGGTTGCCTTTCTTCCTTTCAACCTAAAGTTTCCGATTCCTAGTGCAGATTACTTATTTCCGCTTTCATGTGTGTGATCAGGGAACATGGAAAACTACTAGTAAAACATGAATAGGAATGAAAATGCAGATAAACCTCCCAATTAATTGAGCCTATGTCTATTTTAGAGCTGAACAGTGTTTTGAGTTATGGGGTTACTTGATTCAAAGCTGGAGTAGAAGGAATATGACAGTGATACCTAGAGTATATTTATGGCATTAAAACAAATGTTTGCTGGACATTCAAGTGTCATGCTGATTTAGCCTTAAAGAATTACCTAAAAGTGGAACTTCTTTGCTGTTAGTGGTTAAGACAACAGGCATGGGCCCAGCCCTTATAAATATTGCCAAGTTAAATTGTTCATCATGGGTGCCTTTTGTTAGGATTCTCTTTAAAGGCTGGTGTCTTTGACCACATCAAACATTTAATCACAGACTTGAAATCCTATTCCATTCCTTAAAGGAGCACATGACATGCACACACACAGGACCTTATTAATACACATACTAATGTTAAATGGCGTAGTGAAGTGCTTGATCCCCCAAAAGTCTAGGAGGGAGACATGGAGGCATAGCCATAATGTATTGCTGCCAGTACATTGTCTCTCTAGGGCATACTATAATAACTGCAATCACCTCTGATGTAAATGCCATCCTGCTTTAGGACAGGAAGCTTATATCACCAAAAAAAAGGGTATCTGCACTTCTACTTCAACCAGCACAATAATAATACATGATCAGGTGTGTGCCACATGTCAATATCAATTTGGCATTATTGATAATACTAGTATAATTTTGTATGGAATAGGAGACGATATCTTGCACATGTATATCTAATCAAAACTGATTATCCATGGTGAGATGACACCATCAGAAGGGTGCTCTTAAATGACACACACTCTTAGCCAAAGTTCATTCAGCAAACGTACAAATGTTAACTTTATTTGGTGGTAGTTTCTGTGAGGTCTACTACCAGGTTGTGTATAATGTTGCATTGATTGTGACACTGACACGTTGGTTAGGAGGTGACAGGCCGTATATAAAGTAAGAGAGAACTGTTGAGCAGTTATTAGGATTGACAATTCAGGATTGTGGCCCCAATGATAGTAATGCTAGGCAGAGAAGGCAACCACATCTTCTGTTCTAGCCCATTATCAGCAAAGGGAAAATTGATTTGTCATGATAATTAGGAGCTACTTGTCATGCACGACGTCCATGGATTATCTATATGGAGAGGGAGATGCCATGGGTGTCCCAGTGGGGTGTAGAATAGACCAGTTTCACTTTCTAGATTTATTCCTATCCTCCATCATCGTTTCAATTCTTGAAAGGGAGAAATTTATCCGTCCGAACAAGTTGGTTGCCCGTGAAGGATAGATATCACCATCGCTGTGGTGTAATGTTAGGGTTGATTGGAGGTTTCTCTTTCCAACAGATTGATATGCCTAGCCTACCACAGCGTACGAATACGACACACTCGCAAATCCTGACCTGGAAATTTCCATTGCTGTTTGCTATACGTGCACGGCAAGCTGTATAGATTTGTATGCAATTAAAGGGAAAATTCGACAAATAAAGAAACGGTACTGAATGCCTGTCCATTGAAGGAGAAAGATACCGTACATCTAGGTTGCTTAATCCGGTACATAGTTCCTTACTCTTGGAGTAGACTATCAATAGATGTTCATTAATACCCATAGGCAGTTTGCTTGTTAACATATGGTAATCAATGACCATCAGGGGACATCTTAATAAAATTTCTGACCTAGAGGTTTAAATGATCTTGTGCTTCCTAGTCTGCGAATATTATTTCCGTGTACAACTGTATACTATTGAATGTTCAAGTCAGTAGACATACACCTTCCTGCAAGTAGGAGTAGGTAGCACTTATACCTGTGGATGCTATGACAATGAACTAGTACATGTCACATAGTAGAATGTATTACATGCCACAAATTTTTTGAGATAGGCCCTTTAAACCGAAAGGGAGGGAGTAGTTCGTAAGTATTGAACACTTAGTTAACTATGTGTCACATAATAGACCATACGCATTGAAGTGTGTACAATTAATTAAACCATCTGAAAGCCCCCTAGAATACATACTCGATCTGCACATGCTTGTATTGAAAAAAAAAAGTATACGTGGAATGCTATCCTTCATGAGCTTAATAATTAATATCCATTAAACTATTTATGCTGTCGTTTTTCTTCTGCAGAAATATAAGCGTGATTTTGTCGACCGCGCATAATGTGCCGCATGAGCGGGCTACAGCTGGTGTTCCAGCAAACCCCTCGCTTAGTTGATCTTGTCAACCCAAATCATCAAATTCCAAACAAAAAGAAAGAAATAACTTGTGGAGAGCTACTTCTGAGTTCTGACAAATGTAACTATTCTTTTCCTCTGCAGAGGGAGTTGTACGAGCTGGAGCATTCCGCCGATCAGATGCGCCTTCAGTAGCCCCTGGACCAATCAATTCTTGTTTCTCCGCGGACTGTGGCAATTCTTACGTGCGGTAAATGCATATGGTATATCTGTGTTAACCCATTTCCCCCTTTACGAGTTTTATCATCAACCATATATATGTAGGAAAGCAAAATTTCGACAAGCGAGCAAAAAGTTGAAGAAGCGGATTAGGCAAGAATTTGCATGAAAAGCGCATAATCATTTTAATTTAGCTCAAAATACGAACTTAATGTGCATAAACTATCTCCGCTGTCGTTTTTCGCCTGCGCGGATATAGGCGCGACTTTTTCGGCCGCGCATAATGTGCCGTGAGCGGGTTACAGCTGGTGTTCCTCCTGCAAACCACTCGCTTAGTTGACCTTATCAACCCAAATCTCCAAGTTTAAGAAAAAAGAAAAGGAAAAAAAATCTTTTGGACAGTTACTTCTGAGTTCTGACCGATGTTAAACTATTCTTCCATCTGCAGAGGGAGGGCTGTGTAGTACGTGCTGGAGCATTCTGTACCGGTATAGCCAATAACTCGCAATTACGCTCGCATCCTGGTATAGAGTAGATGACCATTGGTATGAAAATTGAGCGGGAAATTTGGGTTTGAACTGAGACCCGACGAAACCGGGCGTTAACCAACGGTGAAAAGAGGCAGCCAGATCCAAACTCCCCTGTCGAAATCGGGTTACCGTGCCCCGGTAGCTGGTATGGCGCGGTCCGGGGGCCGGTATTTCATAATAATTTGGTGTAGGTCTTGTATTTCTTGTTTCTCCCCTCGACCTGTTTTGAAATCAACTACTCCCTCCGTTCCTAAATACTTGTCTTTCTAGGCATTTCAACAAGTGACTACATACAGAGCAAAATGAGTGAATCTACACTCTAAAATATGTCTACATACATCCGTATGTAGTAGTTATTTGAAATGTCTAGAAAGACAAATATTTAGGAACGGAGGGAGTACTAGAGTAGGAAGGAAACCAACTAACCCATGCTCGTAGGAGGATCTTGGTTGAGGGGGTGGCAGTTGACCCCTAATAAATGGCACTAGATACTAATCAACGCCTTTTGCTCTCGCTGTGCAGAGAGAGGGAGGGAGGGAAGAAGATTAGAGGAAGACGCAGACTGATGAAGCAAAGACCTGGCATTGGCCGGGCGTAGCTGGGTGGCTGTGGGCGGGCCCATGATTGTAAATGCCAGCCTCCAGCCTCCAGCAGCCAGCAGGGAGGCCAGGTGCTTGATCATTGCGCCGGGCCCATCCGTCCGTCCACGCGTTCCCGGGGATCGATGCAAGGTGACAGTGGCGAGTACGTGTGCGCGTGGGATGGCGCAGCAGCCCCAAAGTTGTACTACGTGGTGGCTTGATGAGATGAGAAGAAGGTGCTGCCGCCTGCCGGTGGATCTCGCAGAGTCGTGCGGGGCTGAGGTGGTGGTCATGAAAGCTGTACTTTCGTCGCCGGCCGAGGCGAATTCCAATTCCAATGGCCGAAGACGGCGACGGGTCCAGAGTCCAGACGCCCAGCGGCGTGGAAGAGAGCGCAGGCTTTCGATGGCGTGATGCGTGGTTCGTCCCTTTCTTCTTCGTTCGTTTCTGCTCCTTGTTCTGTGTTTTTCCATGGATGGTTTGCTGAGGATGAGTTGCGCGTCCATGCAGGCGGCACGGGGCGTGACCGGGTCTGGGACCGATACCCGATGCCCCTGCTTGCCGTGCGCCATGGGATGGGGGTTACGTACGTACGGGTTGAGCCGTTGCATTAATCTCATGTACTAGCTGCACTGTAGTGCTTTCAACATGCATTTACGTAATTGATCTCATGTACTAGCTGTACGTGCGTGTATGTACGTACGTGCATTAATCTCATGTACTAGCTGAGGACCTTCCGGTTTAGGGATTGACACAGGTACGTAATTGATCAAGTCAGGTGAATCGACCTATGTTGATCATTCGTTCATGTTGCCACTGAGCCACTGATCATGTGAGAGTGATATCACTTGACCTCTTCCAGCCGAGCGAATCCATTCATCAACTGAGAAAGGCACAAGTCCATCATGCCTGGGCATGGCATGGGAGATGCGAGTCGTCCCGGAAACGGTTTGTTCGTTTCATGAAAGCGAGTCGAGTCAATGCCGGCCCGCCCATGCAACTATGCAAGGAAGAATTGAGGCCGCCAACTTTGAGCGAGTCGTCAGGACCATACCCACACCAACAAGGTCAGGCAGCCTCCCTATTCCTGGTGATAATTAGGACAGGTTAACGAGTTGAAGAGATCAGAGTCAACGTACGTATACAAGTCCATTCCATTCATACCAAGAGGGAGCTAGTAGTAAACGGTTCGACCCGGTCGTCAATACGTTTCTACACTGATGGAGATGTGACGATCATCAGGATTTGACATTGTCTTGTGTACTATATCGCCATGATCGACACGAATGAGAGGTCTCCATCCATCAGAATTGAAACGGCGATCGAACACCGGGATCACGTTGCCGGGTGGGTCCCTGACGCTCCTCCCCGGCGCGGCCGGCTGCCGGTGGTGGAGCCTCGATCGCGTGGTCGCGTCGGGTGACCGGTCGACCCATGGATGCGAGGGAGGCATGAACCTCGTAAATGCTCGCCGGACCATCCGGCCCGGCTAGCCCCAGCCCCAGCCTCTCCTCCTCTCCTCTCCTCTCCTCTCCTGTGTGGGCGTCCACCTCACGCGGTGACGCTCAGGGACCATTCAATGCGGCGAGACAGAGGGATATGCAAGCGCGTCTCCAGCTAGCGCTAAGCCCATCTCATGTCACGCGTGCATGGATTCATCCAGCCCTGCCATCCATCTCCGGCCTCTGCAGGCGGCGCCGCTCAGTTCGCGGCGCAGTCCTAGAGCTTCCTGTTGGCTTATATTACCCCGGCAATTGTGACGTCCAGCATTTTATTACAGGTTTTTTTTTTACCGCGTTCCACCTTGTGCATGCTACGTGCGTCTGCTTCGTCGTGGCATGCATGCCAGAAGCCAGAAGATCTCGTGCAGCTCCGTGACGCCACTCCAAGCAGTGCAAGTAATAAAATCGACGAAGCACGCATACGGGTTCGGACTAGGAGGCATAGCTACATGCAATGCAAATGCCAATGCATGCATTTGCATGTGCGCGCGCAGTGCCAATGCAAATACCTTGGTACGTGGACGAGCACAGTGTAATCGGTCGTGTTCCGATCGATCGATCGGTCATGTGGTTTCTGCTTCATGATTGAGAGGGTGCTTAGGTCGCTTGGCCTTGGTGTTGGTGTCTGTTGGTTTTGCCCATACAAGGTGCGAATAGAGGTCTTCTGCGTGACTGGATCGAGCTGGATTAGGGTTTGTGTCTGCTATTGCGGTGCACTATGATCATATATGTTAGCATGGGCCGTGCTACGGTGAGTCGGGTGATAACTTCCGGTTATCCGCCGCCTCCTCCATCGCCAGGTCAGCCACGATCAAACGGCCTGCAGTGTATCCTTCATCTCGCTCCTCTTTCCTTCGCAACACTGCTCATGTTTCTGAAACATCAGCGAAGCTGCAATTCGCCACACGCATCCATCCTTCGCGAGAACAACATCGAAACACGGCCATGTTTTAGAAACATCGGTGAAGTTGCAATTCGGCAAGCTCGCAGACTCGCATCTCCACAGCATCAACGATGTTTCGGAAACGACGGTGAACTTGGAATCCAGCGAGCTCGCGGCACCCACACCTTCGCCAGCAAGAGTCAAAATATTTTCTCCTATTCCAACCTTAATTATTCTTCACTTGTCAAGCATCATGTGGTGGGGAATGATCCATGCACATATATCCAGTTCAATATATATACCTGGGTTTAATAAGTCACCTCCCAATTTCCTTACCACTGGATATAAGCCTCCATATAACCCACGTCTTCCTCTGGGTCCGATGAAAACAGTTTTTTCTTCTTCTTCAAATATCCTTTCAGTGCCAGCAATCATGGAAGATTATATGATAGTTGAGTATGTGGAGTTTGCTAAATCAAAACTCTTACATAGACCCTTTCTGAAACTAAGATGAATTAAAATTGGTTGATGACTAAAAATATAGTTTGTTAAGTTTCAAGAGAGTTTATGATCTAACATGTGAATAGTTTGCTACTTGATCATTAGAAGTTTTATGAGAAATAAGGTGTTGTTTATGTTATATAATGATGGTAGAAAAAGTTCACATGGCGCGCCTTAGGGGGGTCGGGAGTGCCATCTGAGCTTGTCGGGCCCTCGTAACTCCCTTTGATGTGAGGCCCTCAACGCCTCGTGGCACATTGAGTGGGGCAGCCGCTCCCGCGACCCGCTCCCGTCCCCGCAACCCTAGCCGCCGCCGCCTCCCCCTGCCCGTCGCCGGCGGGATCCGGCCGCCCTTGCCGGCGCGCGGCCCGGATCCGGCCCTCCCTCCCCTCGCCCTTCCTCCCGCTCCCCTCCTTCCGCCCTCGCGCCGCCTCCCCGGGAGGCGGCCGGGGCGGCCCCCGCGCCGCTGCACTCGGCCTCGCTCCGCTCTTCCTCTC